>NC_065570.1:2167410-2475612 GCF_937616625.2 Mercurialis annua | reverse complement strand
ACAAATTAGCTAAGGCAGTACTGTACATGAACAACAAAATTTACCGGGAGAAATAGTCCATAACCGCTGCCAATTGAAGCGGTGGAGTAAAATCTTAGAATCTTCGGTTACCATAGCTAATAAATCCTTCTCTGGATTCCATTCTGCAATTTTAATCTGTCAACAGTAAAAAATTACTTGAAAATCAGCAGCGCAGTGAAAATGTAAATACGCGCGAAAATTTGAGATGTTAGGTTAGAGATTGATTAGAACCTGAGAGGCGACTGGTTTGTCGAACTGAAGCTGAAATGGAAGCAAACGCGGCTGCTCCTCGTCGGTTTCCATAGCAACAGACAGCTCCGGTGAAGGAAAAAACGGCGTCGTTTGAGTGTCTCTTTGCTTTTGCTAAATTAATTCTTGAATTTCGGGTTCTGCTTTCAAATTTAGTGAAGAGAAGAATATACGGCGGGGCTTTTAATTTTCTCTTTTAAAAAAAGGAAGGTAAAAGGTTCTTATAAGCTCATAAACTTGTGATAAAAAATTACTTGTACCTTTTGACTCAAATCTTGTGCAATCAGATCCTTGAACTTTGATACTGAAGTATAAATTCAGGAACCTGGATGAACTTTGCTCAAAAAATTCCCTATATAATGATTTATTTAGGCAAAAGGTACAAAACAAACCTCAAAATTTTCCCAAAAGTATAAATCATTCCTTAAACTTTTTATGGGAAAATAAATACCATCCGTGTTTTTAAATTGAACAAAAAGACTTTCCCGTCCATGACTTGTTAGACTGTCGTTTGTTCTGGAAGGACCGGATGACGTTGGTTCGATTTTTAAATTCAAATATAATTATATTTTAATTAGATTTAATTTATTTAATTAGATTTTAATTAGTTTAATTAGGTATAATTAGATTTACTTGATTTATTTAATTAGGTTTAATACAATTTTGATAGGTTTAATTCAATTTTGATATTACTAATAATTGGTTTTAAGAAAATTAGTTAGAGTTAATGAGGAAAAAGAGAATGTGAAATAATGTCAAAAAATTGGTCAAGTTACGGACAGACTGTCAAAGTCATGGATGGAAGGGGTATTTTTTATTCAATTTATAAACAGTGAGAGTGATTTTATACTCAAAATAAGTTTAAGGGCTGATCTATATTTTTAGAGAAACTTCAAGGTTCTTTTTACGTTTTGCCATTTATTTATCTCGGAACTGAGAATACAACAAGATATACTCCTTGTTGGTTGTTGGCTTTGGCTAAACAAAACGAAACGAAAGACAAACTGGTCGTCACTGCTTTGAGTCTTTAACGACAAATCCAAACGGCAAAAAAACTCGTAACCATTTCTTGATTTCTCAGTCTACACAGATTTGTAATTGGTTTGATTTTAAATTTTTTAAATGGTGTCTATGTTTTAGATGGGCAATTAAGATAAGGCTATGATTTCTGCAATTTCAATGGCAACCCCTTTAAAGAAATTGGCTTCTGGTGTTATTCTTGATTTGGATGGTACCCTTTTGAACACAGGTGAGCTTATAATTGAACTTTCTTGTTGTTTATTTATGTCATTACATAACACTGCTGATAATTTGATTCATTTTCATGGCAGATGGAATTGTGAGTGAGGTTTTGAAAGTGTTTTTGGTGAAGTATGGGAAGCAATGGGATGGGAGAGAAGGTAATAGAATAGTTGGGAAGACTCCTTTGGAAGCTGCTGCTGCCATAGTTGAAGATTATAAGCTTCCTTGTCCCACTGAGGAGTTTATTGCAGAAATCACACCTATGTTTTCTGATCAGTAATTTACTTTCCTTTACGCTTACTCGTATTAATTAGCATCCATATGTAACACACACACAATTACGGAAGAACGGAAGACGGAACATTTACCGTGTTCTTTTAAGGTGTCCTATGTTGAAAATGAAGTTTCGTGTCTGAAACGCCAAGTTTCGGACATGTTTTTGAAATGAGAAATGTTGATGGAATGAAGTGTCCGTGCTAATTATCCGTGTGGTCTCATAATCTTTTGTTGAGTCCTGGTTTAATGTTCTTTTGACATTCTTGAACTATTCACTTTCCTGTAATCGGAGTAATTGGAACCTTTATTTGCAGGTGGAGAAAAATTAAAGCGCTTCCAGGTGCCAATCGGTTAATTAAGCATTTGAGAGTTCACAATGTGCCCATGGCATTGGCTTCAAACTCTCCTAAAGCAAATGTGGAATCCAAAATTTCATATCATGAGGGTAAGTCTATTAGGCAGTTAACCGAGTTGATAAGCTTTATTGTTGATGATTTTGTTGATTGTGTTATTCAATTTGAGCTCATTTTTCCCATTTGCAGGCTGGAAGGAATCATTCTCCGTCATTATTGGTGGCGATGAAGTAAAATCAGGGAAACCATCTCCTGAAATGTAAGATAGAACTACGTACAACTCAATATCCTCTTTTGCTACATATTCTTAAATGTAACTATGATATTTGTTTGAGGATTAAATTTTGTTATGTTCGTAAATGTAACTATGATAGCTTTACTGTTTCAGATTTTTGGAAGCTGCTAGAAAGCTGAACATAAAACCGTCCAGTTGCCTAGTTATTGAAGATTCTTTGTAAGTATGGCATGCTATCTATTTTACTTCTTTTCGTATAATGTGTTCTCAATTTATTTTCTCGCCTTGGTCCATAAAGAGGTTACTTCTATCCAGATTCTGAACTGTAGAAATTAACTTCGATGCCTTTTTACTTCTGTCAACTATGAAGCAAACTAACTTCCTTGTTTTAGAAAAACAAAATGTAGTATAGTTCTACTATCTGCTTGATATTTTTCGTTTCTATTATTAATGTTTCTTTTACAAACTACAGTATGTCATTACTGTAAAATGCTATTCAGAAAGTGATACATTATCTCAAAGTTCTTTATAATGAAAAGTTGAAGATTTTGAACATGTCAGGCCTGGTGTTATGGGTGGTAAGGCTGCTGGCATGGAAGTAGTTGCTGTACCATCAATTCCGAAACAATCTCATCTTTATACAGCCGCAGACGAAGTGATAAATTCTCTACTTGATTTGCACCTTGAAAATTGGGGCCTACCTGCATTTGATGATTGTAATATCAACAAATCTTTATATTAGTATTCATTTTCTATCACATTAGCATATTTCTTTTGACCGCAGTTCTCATCACTAAACTTTGATTGCAGGGATTGAGGGTACCTTGGCCGTTGAACCATGGCATATAGGCAGTCCTGTAATCAAGGGCTTTGGTCGTGGATCAAAGGTTCTCGGGATCCCCACAGGTATCAAGAATTAGCCGGTCCATTGCCCTCCTTAAAATGTCAATATACTTATAGCTGTCTGCATTGCTCTGAACATGACTTTATGATTGCAATGAGATTTAAGAATCTAGAGATGTTCTTCACATCTTTTTTGCTGTTCTATTTTCATTTTCTAATAATTTGTCATTTTACTTCAGCTAATCTATCAATAGAAGGTTATTCAGAGGTGCTATCTCAACATCCCTCTGGCGTATATTTTGGTTGGGCTGCATTACCGACACGTGGTGTGTTCAAAATGGTCATGAGTATCGGTTGGAATCCATATTTTAACAATAAAGAGAAGACGATAGTGAGTGCTCAATTAACTTAAATGGTTGGCAATTATGCTCTTTTGCTGTAATTTCTAATTAAAGTCGATTTATGTAGGAACCGTGGCTACTTCACGATTTTGATGAAGATTTTTATGGTGAGGAACTTCGACTCGTTATCGTTGGCTATATTCGACCAGAGGTATTGTCAATTTTGATCCCTATTCAATATGCAGTAAAATTCTTACGTAGACTTTGTCCACCACGTCTTCCGTGGACAAAGCCAATAACATTATAACACATTGGCAATACTGTATTTTAGTTCATTAAAGCTATAGCACATTCAATGTCTATATAAGAATTTCTCTATTCCGCAATCGTTTTCTCATTCTATGCCCGGTATTTACTTGTCGTAAACTTCGATGATAGGCCAATTTTCCGTCAGTCGAGAGCTTGATAGCAAAGATTCACGAGGATAGAAAAGTAGCGGAGAGAGCTCTTGATCTTCCATTGTACTCAAAATTTGTGGATGATCCATATTTAAAAGGCTCTGCTTTGTGATGTTAAGAATCCATAAACTTCATGAATTGTATTCCTTAGAAGCTCTGCTTTTGTGCAGTTTGCTTATGATTTACTGTGATTGATTATGCAGGAACCAGAATTTCATTGATTAATGAAATTTTACTATTATTGATCTACATTTTGATGTTATGTTAAAGGTTTAACTTAAGAGTTTGAAGTGAAATTGATGTTATTGCTTTAAATTATACGCCTAATTATCAGAAAATATAAAATAAAATAGTAGATAGACAGTTTTAAACAATTCAATTTAGCATTTTGAATAACAATTTCTTTCAATTTTATCAATAATGATCAATTTTTAAGATACTATTAATTAACTCTACAATTACGAAAGTAAGTTTTCCTCAAATTATCATTATGATTGAATGTTTGCAATACAATAGATATAATACTAAAATTAAAATACTGTAAAAAAGTTACAAAAATACTTAATAAATTAAATTAATGTTTAAATTTCCAATAATTAGAAAAATTAAAATCAATACTAAAACAATAGGATAAATTTGAAAACAATTTCTATACTAGAATAAGATAGAAATGTGCACTAATTTGTGATTTGCAGACACTATTATGGCTAAGCACTTTCTACATAATTATAGCATCAAATAAAATTATGTTTTTAATTTACTATCCAAAAAGGGTGCAAATTGCAAATTTACACTAAGTTCATGGCCAATTGTGAAAAATTCCAAAATATAGCAGGAGAAAACCCTCCTCAAAACCCTGATTCCCTGCCCAAGCGAGTCATCAATGGGAGAAAACCAGGAGCAAGCGCCCGAGTCAGACATGGAAGCAGTAGATACAGAAGCCACACAATCCATTGAACAAGATAACTCATGGCCTGTAATTAGGTTCGATTTGCCTCCACAGAGAACTCACCATTTCTACAAACGATTCAGAACGAGTCCAATTCCTAACAATTTCTTCAAAGGAATCAAATGGTTTGGTTCATTATCGTTATCATATCACATTTTTCTCTTTTCCATTCTTGTTATTATTATTTTAATTTGATAATATTATTATTGCTTTACTTTAAGGTCGCCTGATGGGTCGTGTTTTATAACAAGCTCTGAGGATAAGACCTTGAATATCTTCTCATTGTAAGTTATTAATACTGTTATGCAACTTAGGTAGCACGGATACTTCATTCGATCAACTGTGTCCCGTTACACGCTTGATGTTTCTGACACGAAATTCATTTTTTACTAAGGAAATCTTAAAATAACACTGTTGCTGTGTCCGTGTTAGGGGTGAGATCCGGTTGGTTCGGCTGAAGCCGAACCGATAACCCCTTAACTGAATTAACCGTTTGACCAAATAGCCAAAACCAAACCGCCTGAATAAGAAATTTTATCCAAAAAACAAATCGACCTAATAAAAAAGGAAAATAATTGAAACCGAACAGACCGAATAGGTCGCCTGATTTGGTCAGTTCGGTTAAAATCGACAAAAATATGAGAGAATTTAAAAAAACTAAAAACATTAAATTTTTTGGTTAATTCGGTCGGTTCGGTTAATTTGAATATTTTAATTCCAAACCAAACCGATAACCAAAAAACAAATTTTTTTATATCAAAACTGAACTGACCAGAAGTCATCGGTTCTGTCGGTTAATTTGGCCGGCAGGTTGTTTTGCTCACCCCTAGTCCGTGTCCAAACTGTCTGGTTGTGTCCGTGTCACCTAGTATGCAACTAAAAGAAGCTAGAAATTTCATTTCTTTTATACTAATATACCGTGGTTAGACCAGATAATGGAAGCAGTGGTTATTCTAATGCAACTTCTTTGGATGCCGATCAAGGTGAGTTCATATGTTATATACTCCAAAAACAGTTGAATTTCATTGAAGAAAAAGTTCGTTTCTTTCTTTATTTTTTCGTGTTGCGGTGATTAATTTGTTAATATTCTGGGCTATATCAGATTCATATGATGCTAGCCTCATTGTGAAGGAAGGAGAGTCTGTTTATGACTTCTGTTGGTACCCGCATATGAATGCTTCAGGTGCTTCTTCGATCAACTTTACTTTTGTGGAATTACTCTTAATATGTCGTCTATGCTTATAAGGAGTAATGATATTGCGTTGTCTATGATTGACTTGAAACTTGCTTTGTGTTTTAGACCCAGTTAGTTGCGTATTTGCTACTAGTACTCGTGACCATCCAATTCATCTTTGGGATGCAAGTTCTGGCCTGGTACTGCTTTCTATTGTTTTGTCGTGTTACTGTTATCATTTTAATATAGAACATGGCATTTTTACACTCAGCTTCGCCTATGGGTACAATTTGACCAGAAAATACTAGAAATCAGAAGCCTTTCTTTGTGTTTATCTGATCATTTACCATGTATACTTATAATTGCAGTTGCGATGCACATACCGTGCTTATGATGCTGTCGATGAAATTACTGCTGCCTTTTCAATTTCTTTCAATCCTGATGGGACCAAGTAAGAGAATGATTTTTCTAAAGATTTATGATTTTCCTGGTTAAAGCTTCCATGTTTCACAATATAAAATGTTCGCTGCTTTAAGAGTTGAAATTTTGCCTTGAGGCTTTGTAATGTATGGGCTTTAGTTTTCATATGATGTATGACTAGGGGAAAAGATGTCCTTGTCTTTAAGATTATTTGGACATTTAAAATTTAAGTCCGGTGATGTGCATCATCGTTAGACTGTTGATTGTTGCTTTTCGTTTGTTTTCTCTAGCTTGTCTATACTACCCTATAGTATTATTCTTTTAAGTTAGCTCAAGTCACTTTATTACTGGACTTAAGTAGCAATTTGCCCCTTCAACTTGTAAGCAATGAGCAATTAACACACAAATAAACACAAATTAAGGGGGCAAATTGCCAATTTAAGAGACAATTAACTTATAAATTAAGAGGGCAAATTGCCAAAATGGGGCAAATTGCCCATAATCATCAAGTTCGTGTACTGATTTGCCCACAAAGTTAATATATGTGTTAATTGCCCATTGCTTGCAAGTTCAAGGGGCATATTGCCACTTAAGTCCTTTATTACTGTATTCCTCATTTCATGGCTTCATGCTTTGTCTGTTAGGATGTTTGCTGGATACAACAAAACTGTAAGAGTATTTGACATACATCGGCCTGGTAGAGATTTTGTACAGTATTCTACTCTTCAAGGAAATAAAGAGGGGCAAACAGGTTATTTTCCTAGCTTGACTACCAAATGAACTATTCCATAGCAAACAGAAATTGATCGAGTGAACTGTTCTAACTTATCTGGTGCCTTCAGGTATAATATCTGCAATTGCCTTTTCACCAACCCGTTGTGGCTTACTAGCCACTGGCTCTTATAGCCAAACTGCAGCAATCTTTAGAGAGGACAATATGGAACTTTTATATGTTTTGCATGGTCAAGAAGGTGGGATTACACATGTAAGTGAGCATTAATATTTATTTTTTGTCTTTGATTATCATATCGATGAGCCAAGGCCCAATTTTTTTCTTTCAGATCCAATTCTCAAGAGATGGAAACTACCTTTATACTGGAGGACGGAAGGTAAAATGTTGAACAATTTTCTTTTGTTTCGTTGAATTCTTGATTTTTTTTAATTATATTCTGTAGCTTGGGTGATGGATGGCTAGAACCAGAAAGTTCATATTCTATTTAGCGATGCTAGTAAACAATGTTTTTTAATTTTCACATGTTTTGACCTTTATCATGTTGAACAGCATAAATAAATATATCTTCATATATGTCGTACCTACTTCATGCTTGCATGAATTTATATTAGTAGATTTTTTGTGTTAAATTGTACAGAAAATGTACCCATTCCCTATACTAATTACACTGCTTAAAGCCTTATCCATTTCTGATGCAGAAATATTGCACTTTTTATGTGTAGTGCTGTGAGTTTGCAGACATTATAAAAAACTAAAACAGTTTTCAGTCAATATAACCGGAACATTTAGCCACCAAGATACTGAAAACCGCTCCATGCCCATGAGGACACACACAGAACACAGCCATACTTCTTGATTTAATTATCTTTGTAACTTATGCTATGGATGCAATTGACATCATATGCATATTCCTTGCAGGATCCATATATACTGTGCTGGGATATGCGCAAAACTGCTGAAGTTGTTTATAAGTAAGTATTTTATCTCGTCGGATCTGTTTTTCTCACTAGTACCTTCGTAAGTGAGAATTTTGTGAATGTGGGCAGTTTTAGGTGTAAGATTCTATCCTTCCGGTATTCTTTTCTCAAATATAATTCTGGTATTAAGTGCATCAGTGCTAGTAACTCATTTATTAATAAATTTATGTTGTCTATAATCAGGCTATACAGATCCTCGGAAACAACCAACCAGCGAATATCGTTTGATGTTGAGCCTGGTAGCCGATATCTGGGCACGGGTGGTCAGGTATTATCATAGTTGGGGTAATGCTATAACTTTTATTTAAGCTTTTTTAATGCATATTTGCTGATTTTTCTTATTTAATCAGGATGGTCTGGTTCATATTTATGATCTACAAAATGGGCAGTGGACTTCTGGATTTCAGGCTGCTGCAGGTATTGATATGCCACATCCTTTCAAATGGTATTGGTTTAGTTTCTATATCTCTCTCTTGATGTATCAATCTCGCAATCACTTCTATTCTTTGTGCCATACAGACACAGTTAACGGTTTCTCTTTCCATCCATTCTTGCCTATGGCTGCCTCTTCATCCGGGCATCGAAGATATCAAGTTGTTGATGATGAGCCTGAAGACTTATGCCTGAATCGTATGTTTAAGCAACTCAAACGCTTTGCCACCCTTCTTCCTGAAATGTTTTTACGAAATGTTATGCCATCTGTTATTATGCATATTTGCACATTTGCGAAAAAGGAGTTTTTGCATTCTTGATGTCTAAGGCTCTTGGTTGCACAGAAATTTCCCGCGTCCTATGTTTTGGGATTTTGTTTCCGTTCCGGGAACAGTTCTGAAATTATGAAACTTTATATTTGTTATCTATTCTTAGAAAAAATGTCAGTTTTGTTGTTTACCTGCTTCTGCATTTCCTGTTTCAGCTTTTTTGTTTATGTGCTACATGGCTAAAACTTTCGTTTCTGTTTCCTTGCTTAGGTGATGAAAACTGCGTATCTGTGTGGAGTTTCTCCTACGCTTCAGCTATGGAGAATGGCGATATCCATGACGGTGAATTCAACACTCAATTATAAAATGATCCGAATCATCAGGATGCTTGAGCTCCTCCATTAGAAAATGTCTTTGTTGTAATTGATAGAAACAAACATATACATTACTAGTCATTGTACATTTGTGATTCCACACAAACTAAGGAGATGTTTCAAAGAATTTAGCTAGCTTAGACATGTATGTAACTTAGATTCTTTTTATGTTGAATTTGAGGATTAATATTTACCTCCTCAGCTGACTACTTCATTTGTTGATGATGGATTCCAAACTTTATCGTGTTTGGTAATTTTAAAGTAACTTTTCAATTTTGGCAATTTAAAATATGAACTGTTAATTTTTTAAAATTTGGAAAACCGGAAAAGTTTAAACAAAAAAATGCACATGGACACCGGAATATACACTATAAAAGCATTCACTCACAATCGGCATATGAAATTGTTCAGTATTAAAAGTTATAAATTTTTCATGTTTTATATTATCAAAATGAAAAGTTTATGTTACAATTATCCATCATTTTTGAAGTTGGTGAATTTCACACAGAAATTAAAAAAAAATAAAAGGTAGGTTATGACATCTTGCCTAATTCAAGAGTGTGGAATGAAACAGACTTGAACTTCTTGTTTCGATCATTCACGAAATATCCTATAACAAGGAGAATTACTAAAATTGACCAATCAATCATTAAAAAATAATCCTTACATAAATAGAATTGGCAAGAAGAATTTAGAAATAGTACTTTGCTGATTACAGTTGAATAAATTTTGTTTTTAAAAAGGTTCAGTAGTTCAAAATAAAATGAATCTTTAAATCCGTAAATAATCAACATCACCAAACAAAATATGAGACATTAGAATAAATTTGAAGGCTGAGCATTAAGCAAAGAATTTACAAAGAGTTTAAGCAAAATTCCGAAGCAAGCCCAATGTTGTTTAGTTCTAAGTGTAAATTCTAATCAACCTGAATAACAGCCT
Source organism: Mercurialis annua (assembly GCF_937616625.2). Taxonomy (NCBI): domain Eukaryota; kingdom Viridiplantae; phylum Streptophyta; class Magnoliopsida; order Malpighiales; family Euphorbiaceae; genus Mercurialis; species Mercurialis annua. Next base: position 2,465,327 of record NC_065570.1, on the reverse strand, counting down.
CTGCTGCAAAATAATAATCAAGCAAGTTAGAGGCTCAAAATTAGTAGCAACACTTGAAATGTGCAAAAACAGTCCAACCAACAAGGCCTAAAACCTCAGCAGTAAAACATGAATTCTTTAACATCATCTTTGATGGTCGGAAGAGCCTGAACTTCTCCAACCCTTCCTGTTGTGTTCAACCCACCATCTGATTTTTCACCCTCTATGTAATATCCAGCACGGTAAGCTGCTAAATGAGCATAATACACCGGAGGAACTGCACAAGATTCATATCATACAAAAACATAAGCACTTATAGGCAAGATATAAGCAAACTCAAAATTTAGCAACAGGACTGTGGTAGCAAACCTATCGACACAGAACAAGTGCACCTCACATTCCTGGAAAAAAAAAAGATAAAACAGTCAGCCTTGAAGAAAAAAAACTCAAATTGTTCCTTGTTGAGGACATAGGTTTCAAAATATTACGTGTAGCATAGATCGTTAGTCAGCTTCTGTAGGGTATCTGCAGTGAATCGATTTTCATCATACAGCACATGGTAATGTGTCGGTCTGCTGGTTCCCTGCACGCACAAGTTAAACGACAAGACTTTTTTATGATGTAAACCGGACAGAAAAAACATAGGAAGCACTCGAGCATGTTCTTGTTCAACTTAAATAAATAAAATGAGTCTGCCACTCCAATACCTGTACTCCGGCATGACTGTTCAGGTAGAAGTCAAACTCGTCTGTCTGACCACGTTCAACAGGAAAAAGTCTAGTCCGGTGCTTTTTCTGCACCACAATGAAGGTTACGGGCGGAAGATACCCAGCCTCTAGCGAAGAACAGGCCTGAAAAGATGACATGTATGCATATTAAAACTGAGAAAGCTCAAACAGTAACTAGATTTCACAAACAATTAGTAATCCGATTTTTAAACTAGCTCAACTAATCCTATACTCAACAGTTGGACCAGGCCATTAAACATTTTGGCTTCTAATTGGAACTAAAAGAAAGAAAAATCCGTAATACCTTTCGAATGGCATCCATCTCCTCCAGCAATACTTGACTGAACTCCCCTTCACCACCACCATTTCTGCCACGAGAAATTCAAGAAAATAAAATCAGAACCTTGTTAAGATATGACAGCTTAAAAATCCTCTACTGAACATACCTGTAGAATATAATCCTGTGAGGTTTATGCCCAGTTGCATTTTCAAATGCAATCAACAACTCCCTGAATACAAGAAAGAACATAAGGACCTAAATCAGATTTTACGAAGTCTGGCTTAACAACAAAGTTAGAAGCATTTGTGAAAAGTTCTTACCTAACCATTCCAGAATGAGTTATTCCCTTCTGCGGATCCACATTTGATTTATATAGATCACGGATTGTTTTCTCATGGTGAGCCTGGGCAGAGACAAGTCCTCTATATGTTGTTACCTCAGGCCAGTCCGTAGAAGCCACTACCTGCAGCAGCCACTCCAGAATTAGGACAATGACAAGAAACAATGAGATACAGACAGCAGACTACTCGACTTACTGCTGCTCTTGACGGACTAGAATCATCTCCCGAAGATGGATTAGCTACATGGGCACCAAAGATGATCGTAGGACAATCAGACACAAGAGGCATCCTCTTTAGCAAAGCATCATTTAACAGGGTGTTTCGTCCCCCAACCTTGACATTAATCTTCAGAGACAGACCCTCAAAAGATATACTCCGAATGTTTTGTTTTGGTATACAACACTGAGACATAATTCCCAGTTCTGTTTCACAGATTCTCTTGATTTTCCCTATAAAGAAGACACCCATATCATATGTGAGAAACTTATTACTGAAAACTATAAATATGATTTGGTTACCAACCATAAGAGCCTCTGCCATCAGGTAGAATAATAATCAACAGCTGCAGCTTCGCCGCCTTCTCTGTGCACTGCTCGTGAATATCGAGCAGGGTCCTCTCAGTTTGCTCAGGAGGCGCTGAAAATATTGGAATTACAGGATTTATGTTGAACACCTAGCAACATATCCAATAGTCAAACATCACAGGTTAAACAAAAAAATGAAGAGCAGGATATATAACACCTCGTACCATTCCCTTCCAGACACACATCTGAATCAGTTTCCCGCAGAAGTCAGCATGCGCATCTCCATTGATGAGTGACGAGAAGTTCACACATGTCCAGCGATCCACTGTCCCACCATCAATGAATTTAGCATGGTGCATAGTAACCTTGGGAGGAGGCGAAACTCGGGCATTGATTTCAGTTAGTTCTTCGTTAACTGAAATTCCCAACTCATCCCTTACAAGTTCATCACCATTATGCTTAACCATCTGTAACACACACAAAATAATAGAAGGTCCGCAAACCAGAATCAGAACAGAAAACACACAGAAGTAAAGATTTCAGGTAATACCTGTTCAATGCTTTCTTCTCGGTCGTGAGGGCGTTGGCAAGTATCTCTGAGCAGCGCTGTTACCTGCGTCAGGTTAAGTTTCTTGCTGTACCTTTGACCACCCGCAATCGTACAAAGCTGTAATCAAAATAATGGAATATTACAGAAGTAAATAACACCACCTTCTAATGTTCTACCAAAATTAACAGTTAAGTTAAAAGAAAACCTCCATTGGCAAGCAAACGGGTCTCAAATCACTGCCAACTTTAAGGGCAGGCAAGGAAGTAAAGTTAAGATCAGCACCGTATCGAAGATGAAAATACCGATCAACTGTCATTTCCTCCTCATTAAAGGTTAAACTAGGGAAAAAAATAAATAAAATTAGTCATGAAACTGGAACCAAAATTCAAGAAATGAAACATAAAATGCAGCCAAAAATAACTTACAAGATTTGATTCAGTGGCTTAACTGATAACCCAGTAATCTTATAACTTTTTGTGTAGCCCCTGTGGCTTGCTTCGATTTTCAGTGATAACAGAGCTTTTTCAAGCTGGAAATTGAAAGGAAATGAATCATTTAGTTGAAAAACTAGAACTTAATTAACTCCGGGGGAAAACAAGACAGTCAAACCTTAAGACGATCTTCATCAGACAGAGTCTGTGGCAGATCACTCAACCCCAAGAATTTCGCAGCAAAATCTGTCACTCTGACGGGCTCAGAGAATGCTCTAGTCGCCATATCTGTGAAACGAAAATTAGATAAATATCTTTCAGGGTGAAGAAGTAAACAACAACCTGCATAAAAAAATGTTGAAAGGATCAAGAAGAGGCAGACCCATATTAAGAGAAAGCCCCAGCTGGTCCATCTCCAGTCTCAGCCTCTGCACAGAAGCAGAGCTCGACGCCGATGTCAGACCAGCAGCCGCAGCGGGTGGCGCCGGTGAAGGAGTAGGCAACATTGTGTTTAACGGTGAGAAGAATGAAAAACGGGAGGGATGAAAGACAAAGAACTGAAGAGAAATAAAAGTGAGTGATTAAAATAAAAGAGAAATAAGAAAGAAATAGGGAGTGTAGACGTAGCAGAGCAGAGGCGCAAATTAATCAAGAACTGCAAGAGCCAGTACTAACGTGCGCTACTATGTCAGTATTACACGAAATAGGGACTCATGATGGAGAAGAATTGGAATCAAATTAATATTTAATTTTAATAAAAAAATTAACACAAAAAATGCTTAAAATATATAAATTTATTACTTGTTAACTAATAAAACAAAGCAAAATAAAAATTAATTATTATAGATTTTTATTTTTTTTAATAGTGAACATCTAGATATTTTTTAAATTTTTTTGCTCCTGAATTTAATTTATATAAATTGATAAGTTTATAATTTTAAACATTTAAGTACTTTATTTAACTCTTTGATTCACAAATTTTTTTATCTTCTTTCTTATTTCTGATTACTCATAATCTCCACAAGCACATATTGTCTTGATTTTTATGAAAAAATTTAATTCAATTTTTGATCGCTATACGCTAGGGGCTTCTTTTTTATTTTCTGCCACGTGCAATGTATTTCCTCATTACTTAATGTTTAAAACATAAATTAAATTTACAACACATAAAAGAAGTATAGATTTAACTAATACTAAAAAAACAGGCAACAAAATAAGTATCGTTTGCAAAAAAACAGGCAACACATAAAAGAAGTATAGGTTTGCTACAAATAGTGATTTACAGATCCAAAAACGACGCCATATCAGATCTCCATAACCTGCCATTCAAGATTTTCTGACCATTTACTTTTCCACTGATGTCATTTCTTATAGTCAAATTTTATTCTTGAGTTTTACAAGAACTGAATCGGACCAGCCGGTTCAATTTGTTAGTTTTTATAATTTATATGCTAGTTAGAATATTTTATGTATAATAATGTACAAAAATTAAAAAAAGATCAACCAATGAGCTGTAACTCAAATGGTATAAGCGCTGAGCAGCGAACTGTTAGGCCGTGAGTTCGATTGTTTCCACAAACGTTCTCTCCTCTCCCAATTATCAAAAAAAAAAAGACTAGAAGGACCACAATTTTCTTGTGGCAGGATATTTAAAATTGTACTTAGGTCAAACATGCCCCCTTAAGGTCTCATCATTAATAAATTGACAACTTTTGTAGCCAGAAAAATAGACACATTTTGATTTATTAGAATTGGACCCAATTGTAATAAAAAGTGCAATAGATAGAGGTCTTCAAATTAAATGACATAACGAAGCACCACCATCAATACCATCATCATCGACCATTTATGAAACGAGTTTTATCCTATGGTTATGCATGTTGCTCGTAACATAATTCGTCAATTTTTATTTTTATTAAATTTATTATTATTTTTATTATCTATTAATTTATTTATTTTCAAATTAATATTAAATTTATCAAAAAATAAATATAATACTTCAATTTTTTTTAATTTTTAAAATTTATTGATATTAATAATATTTATTTATAATTTAACATTTTAAATAACCCAAAGAAAACATAAACTAAATTATATCTTCCTAAAAATTATTTTTGAAAACATAATTAATCTACATTGTAGTCTTCGTCAAATAATAATTAAATAGTTATTTATTTTAATTAGTATTTTGAATCAATTATTTTGATAAATTATTAGTTTTAATTAATAAAGTAGTTTAATAAGAGTAGTTTATCTCAATTAATAGAGTAGTAGTTTAATAAAAGTATATTATCTCAATTAATAAAATAGTTGTTTATTAGTATTCTAAATCTAATAATTATTTTAATAAATTTTAAATCAATAATTGTATTTTATAAAGTAAAAAAGAGATTAAATGTAATAATTAATTATGAATAAGTATACAAATCAATCACTAAGTTTCAAAATATAATCATAATATGTGTCACTAACTTTAAATTTCGTAAGATAATATCAATACTTGGTAAAGTTGATAAAGTTTTTTTTATTTTATATTACCGGCTGATTTATATATAATTATAACATTAAATATTAACGTAATTACTATTGTATCAAGCCATTAATTTTAAATAAATAGTTATATATTTTTATTCTATAACTAATTAGTAAATTATAAAAACATTGGATAATTTTAAGTTATTTTAACTCAAGCTAAGTTTGTTAATTTTTCATCCAAAACAAATTCTCATTGTACTATATATTTAGTAACTGAAACATAACTTAATTCTATAGTAATTAGTTAGTGAGAACTAATTTTTAAACAATGATTAAATACTTAAATTTTAAAATTAATTAGTAAATTAATAAAAAAAATCAGATACTCAGGTATAAGATCAATAAGTCAAAAAAAATGCACTTAAATGAAGATAATTACTTAGTAATGATGGACATATTTTGCCTTCACTTGCAAATGTAAGAAAGTTTCTGGTTAGAAGCAACATTCTATATATAGTATGGGGACAAGAACCCTAAACAATTAAATCACTTTCAAATCACTTTCTTGCAATTAATAATCTGTTTGATATTAATTGAATTAATCTTAAATACCTCTTATTCTAACCAATTATCGAAAATTGAATATGAATATTAAGATATATAATTCGTCTGACTCTCAAATTTAATCGAATTTGGAATATATCTTTTTAGTATTTATAACTATATATATTTAATATAAAAAAAGCTCAATTCAATTTTTAATCGACTAATAATATACAAACTTTAAATCTTGTATGGAATTCTTTTTATAATATTCATTTTTTATATTGATTTTATATTCTATTTAGATTCAATATATTCATTTAACTAATTAAATTTTAATAGAGTAAATGATCAGCCTCCTGTGCTTTGTAACCCGCAATTAAATAATTCACTAATCTCATCTACTTTAATCATTTAAGAACAATGTCTTTCATTTGTTTGTTAGTTAACTATACTCTATATTTTTATATTAATTAAGGACAAAATTGGTCCCTTTGTTCATACTGTATATTTTTATCTTTAATTAGTAAAAGAGAGTATTATCATTAATAGATCAAAATAACTGTAAGAGAGAGTCATTAAAATCGAACCATAAATTTAAAAGTCGGATTATCTCTTCACTTATTTTAAATTAACTTACCAAATTCAAATCCGACCATAGACAATGTTTCGATTCAATTATATCCCTAAATTGAATTTAAAAATTTCAATTCTAGCTTAAATTTGTGAAATCAATGTTAAATTTATGTTGATACCCGATATACATATACACAAAATATTAATTTCAAAACTTTATTTATGCAGAAAGAAAACAAATTTTATAACAAAAATATAAGAAAGTTTCATAAAATTGTACGGACAATAGCATGAAGAATAATAATAATACATAAACACATTTAAATTTCACAATACATCTATACTATACATAAAAGCACGGATGGGGGGGAGGAGACAGGCAAATTTACTGAATAATCCTTTTCAGTTTATTACTAAATAAAGGTTGTATAGTCATTGAATAATTACTTATTTAATTAATTACTATTGTAATTAAAATCCTAATTAGAATAGGTAGATAAATTATCTCCAATTTAATTTTTAGTATGTAAAAAATAACTAAATTGTCTGCAAATTAGTAGGAATATCTATCTTTTAATTTGATTGAACTACAAAATTAAAATACTATATTTGGTCAATATATTATTATTTAAATTTCTATCTTATTATTTTTAAAGATATTATTAATAAAATTAAGTTAATTATTTAATTATGGTTATTATAAAACCAAAAGAAAAATAAATTCAGTATGAAAAAAAATTTAATAACCGAACATATTATATTTATTTTTACAAAAATTCTTAACTAATTTAATATTAATTATAAATAAAAAAATTGATATAATTATAATAAATTTACTAATATATACAGTGACGAGTTACGTTACGAGCCACGTGCATAGCACGTAATGCGAAACTAGTATCCCAGAAACGTGCCTATACAATGCATGTTATTCGCAAGTAATATTTTGTATCCAACCAACACAATAATAACAAAACCTCCCCCAATCAAATAACTAATAAAAAGATGATCAATAAATGCCCAATACTGTATAAAAACAAAAGTTTAAATTTAAACAAGAAAAAATACAAAAAAGCCCCTGTTTTTTTCTTTAAAGAACAAAAGACCCCTGAATAATATTTCAACAATACCGTTTCATGTAAAGTTCTTCTAAATTCGGCTTGATAATTGAAAAGCTTTATTCTGAGGTTGGTTTGGCCGGAGCAGTTTCAGCTTCTACACGTTTAGCTTCCTCGTCGGTAGACAAAGCATCAGTGGAAGTTTTCTCTTCAACTACTTTCTCCTCCTCCACCTTCGGCTCTTCACTTTTCTCAACCTTCTCCACCTCTTTAGCAGCGGCAAGAGGAGGAGGCAGTGGTTGTGGAAAATGTATGCGGATGTGTCGTTTCCATTTTCTATTTCAATATTTTCATTTTTATTTTGGATTAAATGCAAATTAATACACAAACTTTATCTTAATTTGTAATTGCAACACAAACTTTGAAACTTGACAAATTAATACACCAATTTTCATTTTTTGGCAAATTAGTACACCGAACTAGAAAAACACTAACATGGGCATTGTAATATACAGCCACGTGTTGTTATATGATTCACTACTAGAAAACAGGTGTTTAGCGACAGATATTTCCGTCGCTAAACATCTTAAATCCGTCGCTAATTGTACTTAGCGACGGATTACCGACGGACCACGTCCGTCGGTAGATTTTGGGTCGCTAATTGTAATAGCGACCCAAAACAACATCTGTCGCCAACTTACCGACGGAATTGTCCGTCGATAAGTTGGAGACAAACGGTCGGTAAATTGGTCGGGCCAGCCGACTAATTTCCGACCACTTAGCGACGGACATTGCCGTCGCCAAATTGGCGACGGAATGTCCGTCGCTAATTCCGTCGGAGTTTCTTGCAATTGGCGACGGAATAGTCCGTCGCCAATTGCAAGAAACAGTCGTGCCATGGTTACTTAGCGACAGACTTTTCCGTCGCTAATGTTAAAAAAATTGGTCGCTAAATTGCCTATTTTTTGCAAAATTTTATTTTTTTACGGCGTATTTTCATATTTTTTTCTGTTATTCATTAGACCTGTTAAATATACCATTCACATACATAAGAAACAATAAATATATATAACCAAATCCGTAATATATATATATATATATATAAACGTCAAAAAGCATACAAAAAACATAAATATATATGTCAAAGTATACGAACAAAAAGCATAAATATGTCCAAGTGTATCACAAAAGCCTAATCTAAACTGGTGGTGTCATCAGCAGGAGGGGGTGGGGGTGGTGGGAACTGCGGGCGTAACTCGGGTGGGAGTGTAGTCATCAGCCGCGCAAGCTCAGTACGGATCCGCTCGTCGAAACTCGCCTCCACAGTACGGGTGGGACTGTTTACCACTATCGGGCAACGTGAATGCCTCAGTATTTTCCATACAATGCGGACATGTCAGTCTTCCTGATGTGCTCCACCCAGACAACATTGAATAAGCGGGAAAGTCATTAATTGTCCACATAAGCGCCGCCCTCATTTGAAAATTCTGCCTCTTTTGAATGTCATACGTCCGAATTCCAGATTCCCACAATTGATTCAACTCCGCTATTAACGGTTGTAGGAAAATATCCATCTGGTCTTTTGGATTTCCAGGTCCCGGGACAAGTATTGTCAAAAACATAAACTCATCCTTCATGCACATGCCTGGAGGCAGATTATACGGCGTCACAATGACTGGCCAGGAAGAATATTGTGTTCCAAAACTACCAAATGGTTGAAACCCGTCAGTACATAAGCCTAGTCTGATATTTCTTGTTTCATCTGCAAAATCTGTATGCAACTCACTGAACCGTTTCCACGCCGGAGAGTCAGAAGGATGACACATCTTCTCGTCTTCCATTTCATGTTCAGCGTGCCATGTCATATGTTTAGCCGTGGCTTTGGAAGCGTACAACCTTTGCAGCCTCGGAGTTAAAGGGAAATAAAATATTTTTTTTATAAGGAACGTTAGCCCTTCTTTTGGCCGAATTGCTTTTCGTAACAGGTTTCCACCGAGGAAATGTGCAAACTTTGCAGTGGGTTAAATCCTCGTCCGCCCCCAGTAAATCATACAGTTGTGGAAACAGCAATCAATAACCTCAACCGGAAACCCGAGACCTTTCACCAGCTTCTTGATATTAGCAAAAAAATTCGGCATTTTGTTGTTATCTGGAAGCAGTTCTTGTAATAAACGGCAGGTGTCGTCAATTAAAGATATCGACCCCTGATGTCGACACTTAATATCCAAAATTTCAACAGATGCGGACAAGGGTGAGTGTCTGCTATTTCCGGGCCATATTTCTTCTTCTGCCGCACTCATCATATCAAAAAACTTCTGAGCTTCTTCATTCGGGGTCTCTTCCTCAAAAACTTCAGGACCAGCAGCATCAATAACCATTCTCTGACCGGAGTTTAAATCTCCCCCTCCCTCATTATAGTAATCGTATTCATTAACCGGCTGCTGAACAACAGGAGGGACATTCACCTCACCGTGGTGAATCCAGACATAGTAATCTGGGACAAACCCAGACTGCAAGACATGTAGTTTCACAACTTCTACATCTCGAAAATTCGTATTTCTACACTTTGTCCTAGAACATGGGCATTTTATCTCTTCTCCACTCATACACTCTGGATGTTGTATAGCAAAATTCACAAAATCTTCAAGATTAGGGAAAAAATCTGGCGGCAGGAAGCCTCTGTCATGCCTCGTATACATCCAACTGCGGTCTACATTCATTTCTGGAGGACGTACAATTAGGTTCTGGTTCATAAACTCAACGTAGCAAAGTCAAGTAATTGACTGCTAAAAGGGTAGGATCCTATCCCGTTCGCAAAACTGGCGCCCCATAATTTGATCACGATATATGCATGAATACGGAAAAAATATTCGGCAGCCTTCCGGCGTCGTTCCCCAGGTGAATTATATAATATAGGGTGTGTAACGCTAATTATATATTCCGTAAGGAATAAGCGTTACACAGCCTATATTAAATAGCCACCCGGAGAACATACGCCAGAAAACTACCAAATATTTTTATACCATATCCATACATATATGTTTTTTCGTGATCAAATTACGCAGACGACAACAGTTTTACGAACTGTACACACGTACAATCCCGTGTCGTTCAATCTCTTGAACACACGGGACGGGTTTCTACGGCTAGGTAAGATTTTATTCGGTGTGAATAAATTTTTGTTAATTTAATTTAACAGTTATTCAATTTACTCTAACTAATTAAAATGAAATACAAAAATGCAGTAACACTTACTTGTTGAAGAGCAGAACCGCAATAAAAAGGAGATATAAATACGGTAGAAGCGACGTAAACAGACGACAACGACTATGATCAGCGCCTATCAGCAACCGTCAGAAACAAACCTACATTAACAGTTTTGGATCAGCTTATAATAACACTACAAATTAATACTTAATCAATATACGTTTTTTCAATATTCTAAGTGTTATTATATTTTTAACAAAAATCCGGCAGCATTTCCCCTAAAAATGAGCATCACCCATTTTCCAGGGAAATCCTGCAATCAAACAATACACATTTGAACATAACCAACACCATTCATCTATATTGTTTTATATGACAGATAATATTATATTAGTTACGGTTATTATTAACTACATACGCTAAATTCTCAAATCAAACACATAAAACTTAACCAAATTAATTAACTATTAAAAAAATTAACTATCCTATTTTCATGCATAACCTAATTAACTAACTTCATTAATAAAATAGTATTAATAAAATAGCCTAATTTTACCAAGCAAATTAAAAAAAATTAAATTCAAATCTTTTCAATTAATAATTTAGTCTACTTGACTAACCTAATTTTAATAGATTTGCACAAATATAAAAACTAACCTAATTTTATATAACTATCATATATATTATTATAAAAGTTATAAATTTAAATAAAATATATACATTTAAATAATACCAACCTAATTAAAATAAACTTATAAATTTTAATAAACAATAATCTAATCTAATCTAATAATATCAATTAATCTAATTTAAAAAAACACCTAATCAATTAACAAAACTAATCTAATTTAAACCTAATTTTTAATAATATTAACTAATCTAATTTTAACCTAAATTTAATAAAATAAAACTAATTGAATGATTTATACTGACCTGAGACCGGAGAAAGGCAGCGGCACCGGCGGCAGTGGAGGGTGGCCGGAGACCGGAGAAAGGCAGCGGCGCCGGCGGCAGTGGAGGGTGGCCGGCAACAGCTATTTTATTTTTTTTGTTAAAATAAATAAAAAAAATTAAATAACTAAAACACATAAATAAAACAAAATAAAAACTAATAAAACCCCCTAAACTAACTTACCGGAGATCAGTAGCACCGGAGAGAAGTGGGGGCGGTGGAGGAGCAGTGGCGCCGGTGAGGAGTGGGGGCAGCAGTACTGGCGCCGGAGAGGAGTGGGGGCAGCCGGAGAGGAGTGGTATCAGTGGCGCCGGAATGGGAGGAGAAATCGCCGGAGATGGGAGGAGAAATCGCCAAAATGGAAGATTAAGAGGGAAACTGCTGCTGACTGCTGAAGAAGAAAGAAACCGGCGCTGTAATATTAGGTTAAGATTTACCGACGGATTGTGTCCGTCGGTAATCCGTCGGTAAATCTTAAATGAAACGGTGCGTACCGTTTCCAAAGGATTTACCGATGGATCACACAATCCGTCGGTAATATTACCGACGGATTAGTCAGATCCGTCGCTAACCCCAAAATAAAAAGACGCCATTTCTTCCCGCCATCAGCCCGCCAAATCCCCGACGGAATTTCCGTCGGTAATCGTTTTCCCTCCAAATTGGCGACAGGTTGCCATTCCTGTTGCCGAGTCGGTCGTTAAATGTGGAAATTAGCGACAGAATGCCTTTCCGTCGCAAATTGAAGGATTTCTAATAGTGATTGGTCGGTATACTAATTTGCCAAAAAATAAAAATTAGTGTATTTAAAGTTTGTATTGTAATTACAAATTAAGAATAAAATTCATGTACTATTTTGCAACTAACCTTTTGTTTTCGTACTACATAGCTAAAACTTTAGTTTATGTTTTCTTATTTATGTGTGGAATTTCTCCTATGCTCCCCCAGAAATGAAAAACGGGTATATCCATGATGGCGAAATTAAAGGTCAATAAAAATGTCAATTTAATGTTTTAGGGTATAATTGAAACACAAAAAGACAAACCAGAATAAAATTGAAAAATTCTTACATCATGATACAATTGCAAAAAGAATTAAAGATGAGGGGTTTTGAGTGGTAGGCCTAAAACTTATATGTTTTCAATGTTGCATTAGTGGATTATTTTTGCCTCCTAAGCTTATTAGTTCATTTGTTGGCGATGAATTAGAGTCGATAGGAGTGTATAAAATCTGATCTAAATCAAAAGAATAAAAAAGACCAACAAATTCGGCTACTTTTGGTTTGACAATGTAAAAAGTGTAATGTTTCGATCAGTTTTGTTGTGTTTTGACCATTTAAAATTCGGTTAAATCTAATATAAATCAAAATGTAAAAATTAAATCAAATTAAAAAAATTATCTAAATCAACTTATTTGACATGATTTGAAAAAAGAAATCAATTTTGTTTAGTTCAAACCTAATGCAAATCACTACTATTTCATAAATATTGCAAAAATATTCTGTTATGGGAGAAATCCTAGTGACACTAAACTTATTAAAGACAAAATTTATCTTAATATTTCTGCTACTTTCATTTTTTTTTTATCTATGTTTCTGTTTTTTTTTATTTAAATTTTATACTTCTAAAAACAATTTTATGAAGTCATGGTTGTAGGGAATACAGTCTAGATTTGGTTTGCCTAAAATCCATAAAATTGTCTGGTTTAGTCTTGACCATAATGGTAGCAATTTTTCTACAAAAAAAAAACATTAACTTGGAGAAATTAATTCTGGACCTTCTGCCGCAGACCTATTCTTACCAAATGTAGACTTCTAAAATATATACGACAGATTTTAAATCAGCTTCCATTAGAGTCCAAGTTGGGTACCTTAATGATACAAGTGTTGGTTTGGTTTTTTGCAATCTAATTAAAGACTTGGGTATATCATATAGGTAGTAATAAATATTTATACTTTATTTTAAGAAAAATGTATATCAGCAATGTATGAACTTTTCTATTTCGACGTTTAAAATTTTATTTGTTTTTTTCTATAGCGTATCAAATGAGTGATTTTAGCTGTTTTTCTGTCACTGGTACACTAAAAGCAACAGTAACTCCAATTTTACTTAAATGTTGAGTTCTAATCATTTAAAGAACATAAATTGGAGTTGGCAAAGATTTTTCTAGAGAAAGCAATTAACTTGGAGAAATTAATTTTGGTTACCGCCAGTGCCAAATTCAGTACTAAAACCAAGTTTACTGCACGAGAATACTCGGACATGTATAAACCCTAGCTATTTTCTTAGCTGGAAATATATGTATATGATCATGATAATGATTCAAGTGATCTTCATCTTTTTCCTTCTTGAATTAAATTATGTGCATTGCACTTAACATCTAAAACTTTTCTGAACTTATAATTAGGTATCTGTTGCTGTTTCAATCCATTTCTAGCCAACAAATATTTGTTTTGTTTTGTTTTGTTTTGTAATAAATTAAAAACTGGTTATATTACTGAACCTGCTAATAACAGAAGCAAAGACAAAAGAGGAAAACTAAAAGCACCTCTATGTTGTGGTCTTACTGTCTTATTTTGTCTCTGTTATACATCATCACCATTAAACATTAGCCTATCAACATCATCCCAGTTGATTGCATCATACACATTAAACAAAAAAATTCAAAGTATCTCAATAATCTTTTTAATTATTTTTCCCCAAATTTTCCACTTGATCCATGAATATTATCTAGACAAGTAAGTGTTTATAATTATTATCAATTTTTTGTAAATATTTTGAAAAATAACATGGTGAAACCTATTCAAAATAAATCAATTTAGATTATGTATAAATTTGTTATTAGAATAGCAATAAAGTTCAATTTTTGTGATAAAAATAATAAATTGAGTGTAATGTTTAATTTTGTAGATATAAAAAAGGATATTTTAGTCCGGGCTGAAAAATATTTATGGTTCCGCCACTATATAGTTACTTTGTTTTTTTACATAGTGAACCTTACTTTTATTTATTTATTGCCGCTGTATGAATTTTTATCACATTCACTCAATCTGCGATTATTTTTACTGTTTTTTGGTCTCCTGTGTACTAAACTCAAAACAACTTCAATTTTACTTAAATGTTAAGTCCTAATATTAAAAAAAATTAAAATATATTAAAATTGAAGATTTTGAAAGATAGGGTCATAATCGATATAATTAAGCCTAAATCAAACAAAATATATAATTTACCGTCTAGGGCATAAACCTACAAAACCCTAAAACCTTATGTATCATTAATTCATCATCGTGCGCAGCTGCATGTTCTATACAAAAGATGAAATCAAAAGAGCATTCAATTCCGGATGAAATTCTTGAAAATATTATACTATCATTCTTGCCTCTTAAAAGAAGCTATTAATCTTGGAATTCTACCAATAAGATTCAAGAAATCTTGGATCTTTAGCCGCAACCTGAATTTTAATCAAAATTCCGCTAACCGTCGCAGCAGCACTAATTTAATAAAAATAGTTAATGAAGTTTTTGATTTGCATTCAGGTCCAGAAATTAAAACTTTTCGTTTAAGTTTTGATGTAAAAGATGACAGTAATGCATTGGTTGAGATATGAGTAAAAAAAGCCATTCAAAAAGATGGTGGTAATATTCAGGTATATTCCAAATATTACCAAACTAACCGTTTTATAATTTTTTATAATTCACTAACCTTTCCATAAAAAAACTATAGTTTGATAGGTGCAAAAAGATTTAACCACATGTTTAGGTATATCATATATGTACTTACTTGTATCACAAGTTTCTCTAGTGAGGGACAAATTTTGACAAAAGGAGCAATGTCTAGATGAATACAGTAAGCTATTCAAATATAACATGAATTTGGTTTTGACTTTTGCACTATAGCAATTGGAAAGTTCGGTTTAACCAAACTGAGTGAAATTTATATATACACACAAAATACCAACTAATTTTTTTTTAGCAGTGCTTAAATGCTTATATTAGTTGTTGTATTGTAAGTCATTTTGTCAATAAGTTCTAATCGAACTGAATTGCTATTTTTAGTTTGATTCATAAAATAACACATAAAATAATTTTTAGTATTCTAATCTACCATAAAATAACACAAATAATCTAATTTAATTTATATAATATTTTTTAATTTAACAAAAATTTGAACTAATCTCTAACTAATTTAATATTAATTATTAATAAAATATAATAATATAATTTTAATTAATATAATTTATCTTATAAGATATTTTCTAATCCAACAAAAAGAATATAATAATATAATGATATTAAATATAATAAATTTAATAAATTTAATCCAACTCATAAAATATTTTCTAATCTACCAAAAACTTAACTAATTTGACATTGATTATAATTTTAAAATAAATTAAATTAATTATATCGAATTAATATAATATCACACTTACTACTACTTTAATTATTAGTATAATCAATTGATATAAGTAATAGTCTTAATTCAACTCAAATAGATATGTTTTAGTCTAACTCATAGAAATATTTTCTAATTCAACAAAAACTATAACTAATTTAATATTTAATTATTAATTACACATAAAATACATTGGCATTAATCATAATAAAATATCAATAAATATTATCAATGTCAATCAATTAATTTTAAAAATTAAAAATTAAAATATTATATTTATTTTTACTCTAACTATTTTAATATTGGTTATAAATAAAAATACACGGTATAGTAAAAATAAATTTAGTATAAATTGACGAGTCACATTATGAAACACGTGCATAGCACGTAATGCGAAACTAATTTTATTAGGAGCAAATTACTCTCAATCTATATCATTTGATGTTGAGCCTGGTAGCCGCTATCTTGGCTCGGGTGGTCATGTATACGCAACTTCTAATTTCTAAAGATTCAAAACTATATAAATTCCGCCCCTAAAAAAATTTCTGGCTATATGTCCAAAACTAGTACCAATATATTTGAAATATACTAAAAGGGTAAATTACTAAGACACCTCTGTAGTTTAGTGAAATACACTAACACATTCTTTGGTTTTTGTAAATCCGTTATAACACCGAAAATTATAACTTTTTCGCTGGTCAACTCGGTCAAATGGTTAGATTTGAGTCTTAAACTTATTTTTTGTCCAGTCTTATCCGAAAATTATAAACAAAAAAATAAATTAATTATTCTTAAAAATTAATAATAAATTCAATACAAATAATGAAAATATTATGTAAAATTTCAATTAAAAATATACTTATAAATTTTATAAAAAAAATCCTAAAAATATGATGTAACATTTTAATAAAAGAATTATTAATTAGTTATATTGATGTTGAAAATGTTGATTTTTTTAATGTAAGGGTCATTTTATCAATTATATTGACATAAAAAAATTACCAAAATTGGTACTGTAAATGCTATATATTAACCCACAAAACCCTAAGCCCTTATATTTGATCATCATTTGCCGCATAATCTAAACAAAACATGGAGCCTTCCGCAGTGAATATTCCGAATGACATTCTTGAGGAAATAATCTCATTCTTGCCTCTCAAGCAAGCTATACAGCTCGGAATTTTATCGAAAAATTTCAAGAAATCTTGGATCTTTTGCCGCCGCATGAAGTTTGATCAACATTTTGGTAATCGTCGAAGCAGGGAAGATTCAATAGCAATAGTTAAGAAATTTTTTGATTTGCATTCAGGTCCAGAAATTAAAAGCTTGGGTTTACGTTTTTATGCAGAAGCTGAGGATAATGATTTAGTTATGATATGGGTACAAAAAGCCATTAAAAAAGGCCTTGAGGAGCTTCATTTAGATTTTTTTAATTGCAGATTTTTAAATCTTAGTTTTCTGCTGATTTGTTTGATTTTGCATCTTTAAGAGTTTTAAACCTTAGTTATTGTGATATTATGGATATTCCATCAAGATTTAGATACTTAGATTTCTTGAGAACTCTTGTTCTTAAGCATGTTCATCTGGAACCAAAGATGGTGACTGCATTTTTTTTCAAGCTGCAAATTACTCGAGAATTTGGAATTTGCTGATTGTACTGGTTATTTAAACATATCAGAGGGGGATCTAAAGAGATTTAAGGAGTTAAAGATTAGAGATTGCGATCTTAGTAATTTAAGGATTCATATTGATGCTCCTACCTTAGTTTCTTTCCATTATTTTGGTGGATTAGATTCACTTCTGTTAAAATTCCGCGACGTTTCTCGGTTGGATGATGTATTGTTTTATATCAGAGGTTCACTTTCATCAGATGGTACTATTGCACCTATAAAAATTATTCCTCGAATTTTCAGTGACGTTCGAGTTCTGACAACTACTGGTATATTTATTAAGATATGTCTTTCTGCTTAACATATATAATTTTTATGCACAAATAATTTAGGGTTATTTCGTGGTGGTGAATTGATCCTTTGTTCATTAAACATTCTTGTATTACAAGTTTTTATGAATTTTATGCAGAATGTACATTTTAAAAAGGGCCAATCACCTCAAAAACTACCGACCTTTCATTTTTTTTTCAATAACACCCCGACCTTGTAATTTCGTCAATTGCACCCTATTTCGTATTTTTACGTTTCAATAGCACCCTAAAGTATTAAATTGAACTCTTTTCGTTTGGATAAAGTTCAAAACAAATTCTTCATGGAGATCGTCTTCCTGGTCTTCCCCAAGGAAGACCACATCTGCTGGTCTTTCATTGTAGACCAGCAGATCTGGTCTTCCATGGAAGACGACCAGCTTGTCTCCGGTAGAGATCGGAGAGCGGCGGGTGGCGGCCGGCGGGGAAGGCAGATTCTGTTTTAAATATTTTTTTAATTTTGAATTAAATAATTAATTATATATGTATTTAATTAATTTTTTTATTTAGGATTCATTTAAAAGTTTTTTAAGTTAAGGAACTTATTAGAATTTTTTCAAGTAGAAAAAGGTATAAAATGACCCTTAAATTTGTTTGTTTTATAAAATTTAATCTTTATAATAGTAAAATTATCTATTTTTTTAAAATTAGGGTGCTATTGAAACGTAAAAATACGAAATAGGGTGCAATTGACGAAATTACAAGGTCAGAGTGTTATTGAAAAAAAATGAAAGGTCGGTAGTTTTTAAGGTGATTAGCCATTTAAAAAGTGGTAAATGCAGAGAAATAAATTACTTATTTCAGAATTTAAAGGAACTTCAAGTAGTCATGAAAGGTGTATCTTGCTCTTACTGTACTCATGTAGACATAGCTCTTTTTGTCAAGAAGTGCACATCATTGGAGAAACTTGTGATACAAGTAAGTACATAATTGCTACATATTAACCTAACATCCCAATTGGTTTTGATTTGGGGTAATTAATTTGGGAAGTTATCGTATTTTCTTCTATTTGCGCTTAGATTATAAAATTTTAAAATATTACAAATCGGTAACCGTACTATGATTTTAGAGATTATGTATGTGTCTAGTGAAATCTGGTCATTAATTTATGCTTACGTGGCAGCCGTTTTGTGCTTTATTTTCCTCTGACCATTCCACATCATGCCACATGAGCAGAAAACACCTCACACTTCTTTACCGTGTCACCTTCCACATTCTCCTAAATTTGGCATGTATGCATAAAAGTTACATGATTTCATTTTAAAACTTGCCGGAGTCATTAAGCATAATACATCGTACAATAACCAATTTGTAACGTTGTGAAATACAATAACCAAACTACGAATATGGTAACTCGCATAATCAATTATCCCATAATATGAATAAATTACAAACTTCGATTTGAATCATTTGTTGAATTTATGCAGTTAGATGAACAACCTATAAAGGTTGGAGAATCCTGGCAAGTCGATCACTGGGAGGAAGGTTTTTCGAGCCTTAAATTCGTTAAGATATCAAGATTGAGGTTCAAAGAACATGAACGAAAGTTGGCGCAGATTTTTCTAAAGAAAGCAATTAATTTGGAGAAATTAATTTTGGTTACGGCCAAGTCTATTCCGAATAACAAAAGTACTGCTCGTGAATATTCCGATCAGTATAAACCCTATTTTCTAATTGGTTGTAAAGCATGTATCAGGGCCGAAATACATGTATACCATTGGGACAATGATGCAAGTGATATTCATCCTTTTCATTGTATCAAAGTCTATTCCGAATAACAAACGTACTGCTCGTGAATATTCCGATCAGTATAAACCCTATTTTCTAATTGGTTGTAAAGCATGTATCAGGGCCGAAATACATGTATACCATTGGGACAATGATGCAAGTGATATTCATCCTTTTCATTGTATCAAAGTCTATTCCGAATAACAAACGTACTGCTCGTGAATATTCCGATCAGTATAAACCCTATTTTCTAATTGGTTGTAAAGCATGTATCAGGGCCGAAATACATGTATACCATTGGGACAATGATGCAAGTGATATTCATCCTTTTCATTGTATCAATGACGAATACCGCTTTCAGAGAACTGTTTAGAATTACTATGTCTCGGATTTGAGTTTTCATATTGCTATATTCATCTGGATGGGATCTTATCATTTTTATGACAAATATTTGAAAGTAACTAGCTATTTTCTTTTATATGAAAAATACAAGAACATGATTATCAAGGTGTACATGATTTGATAAAGCTTTTTTTAATTTAAATAAAGACGCAGATTTAAACTGCGCTCATAAACTACAAATCTCATTTCACCATCCCAATAATTAGAACAATGCACAGTTTTGTACTCCAAAATAATGTTTGATTTTCTTTTTGTTCCTTTGGTGCATTATAATTTGAAATGAATATAAATGATGCAAAACTTATTCCAAAAAACCCTAACCCTAACCATTCACGTACCCCTGTCATCATCAACAACAACAACACCAAACCTGTCCGAATCAGCCCGACCAACCTGCCGGTTCTACCAATCCAGGAAAACATGATTTATTTCGAAAACTTCCCTCGAACGTGGAGGTTTTTTGATTTGGAAAAGGTGTTTGCTCGATATGGGGTTATTGGTAGGGTTTCTTTGGCGTCCAAACTGTCAAAAAAGAATTGTTGCTTTGGATTCTTCAGGCCAGCTGATCATAAGAATTTACCATGGGTATTATCTCAATTGAACTTGATTAATATTGGGTGATTCAAGCTTCGTGCTTTTATCTCTAGGTTTCTGGCTAAACAGCAGATCAAGAACAAGATACAAGAGCAGAATTTTGGTATTCAGCAGTCAAAGAAGGCGATTATTCCGTCTGTTAGGGATAATCGTTCATATGTCCAAGTTGTATCTCCTGGTGCAAGTCTGGATGGGACTCAGTATGATCTTGGTGCAACTGTGAGCAGGGATATTGGTAAGGTTCACTATGTTAGTCAGGAGGTTAAAGCTAATGCAGTTGAGAATGTTCTACCGGCAATCCGCACGACTACTCCTATGGAAAGTGATTCTGGCTTAAAGATTGTTATCCCAATGGATGTTGTAGGATTAAATAATGCAGAATGGATTGAACGTTCGGTGGTGGTTAGGGTTAATGATATTACTTCCATTCTAAAGGCAAAATCATTCCTTTTGGAGAAGAAAATAGAGTTTAGTAAAATTTCACTTATGGGAGGAAATCTGATACTGATAACTTTCTACTCCAAAACAGAAGCTGATTTCTTCATAACAGTCTTATCTACAACGTTGCTTGATTTTTTTCAGACGTTTTCTTGGGCGAATGAATTCAAGCAATCGTTTTGTCGTTTAGTTTGGATTTCTATTTCAGGGCTGCCGTTCGCACTTTGGTCCCCATCTGTTTTTATGGAAGTGGGTAATTTGTTTGGTGAATCCATTAAGGCGCACCCCTTAGTGCAACTTAAGGATCGTTTTGACTCAGGGTTTGTCCTTATTTCTAGTACCTGCTCTTTCATTAACAAGTCCGTTGAGGTTATGTTTAATGATGAGAAACATAGAGTTTTTGTGGTGGAATCAGACAGGCCGGTGGTTTTTGAAGAATGTGATGATGATGATGGAGGTTTATCTGAATCCGAACCTACACTTAGCAGCAGTACAAACTCAGACAAGCTCAGCCCGGGTTGCAGCAGAAAGTCCTCAGAGAGTACTTATTCTTCGTCTTCGAATGGCAATGATACTGTTGTCCCAAATTCAGTACTTGATTCAGATTTTGTGTGTGAATCAGTTCAGAAAACAGAGTTTTCTCTCTCAGTATTAGATATGGACAGATTACGTTTCTTGGGTGAAGATTGTGCAGGCAGCTTGGGTTCGGATGGGATTAACGATGTGGATGATGCGGGCAGTTCAGAACGCCGGTCTCAATCCTCTACTGTAGCCATTACGGTGAGGAAGAAACGCCCGATAAAGAAAGTTGATGTTCTGGGTCAGTTACATTCTTGCTCGCACAGTCAACGTGAGGAAGAAAATGAGCTATCAGATGCAGATATAGCAAATATGAACCGTGTTGTGGAAAGTAATCTGATTAACTTCAGTCCTGAACAGCCTAATGAACCATTGGAGTCTTGGAAACTTGGTTATCAGTTGGGTATTTTTCAAAAGGAGAATGAGGCACAAACAATTAAACAGCTTTCTCTTAACTTGGCTGAAGCTTTGGATGCTAAATAGAGATAAGTAATTTTTTCCTTTCGAGGTTTTTTTTTATGTTTAATGTCCGTGCCTCTTATTTTTGCTTCTTGGAATTGTAGAGGTGGTTTAATGAATTTTAGGAAACAAAAATTCATAAAATCACTAGTTTCTGCTAATAATCTCTTGTTTCTTGGTTTAATTGAATCAAAAAAGGAGCTTATTAATGATTTTTTAGTTAGAAACTTATGGCCGAATCTTGATTTTGGTTATGATTGGGTCCCGTCTGTAGGAGCATCGGGTGGTTTATTATTGATTTGGAATTCTGCTTTACTTCAGTCTGTTTCTATTTTAAAGGGCTCCAGATGGATAATTATGGATTTTGTTCACCATTTTACTCCTTTTCGCCATATTCTAATTTATGCTAGCAATATTGCTTCAGAGAGATTGCTTTTTTGGCAGGAAATCCGACCACTGCTAGAGTTTCATGGGACTGTTCTAATTAGTGGAGACTTTAACGATATTTGCCGGCCAGAGGAGAGACTGAACTGTGCAGGCTTTTCTCCTTCCATGATCGCGCTTAATGAGTTCATAAATTCTGCTGAGTTATTGGATTTACCCTTACATGGAAGACGTTTTACTTGGCATAATTCGCATTCGAGATCAAGAATTGATAGATGCTTGGTTTCGGCATCTGCTAGTGTGCTTTGGCCAAACATGACTCTTTCTGCCTTACCCCAAGGTAAATCTGATCATGTTCCAATCTTATTTCGTTCAGTTTATAAGGTTGATTGGGGGCCTAAACCTTTTCGTTCCATGGACGCTTGGTGGGAGCATAATGATTTTAATGAGTTTGTGTCAGATTCTTGGGGGTTGGTCTGTGAGACTTCAGATAATCTCACGAAGAGATTAAGGGAGCTGCGTGCAAAAGTCAAAAAATGGAACTGTGATGTCTTTGGTGATCAGAATAAAATCATAAAAGAGTTGAACAATGCTATTCTTATTAAGGAGCTTGCCGCTGAGGATGGGCAGCTCTCAGTAGATGATGAGAGTAGTTTGTTATCTCTTAAAAATGATTTATGGGTGGCAGAAAAAAGAATTGAATCGTTATGGATTCAGAAATCGCGCTTGAAGTGGAACTTGTCTGGTGATAGGAACTCGAAGTTCTTTCATAGCATTGCTTCTCAACACCACAGGAATAATCTTATTTCATCTATTCAAGTAGGAGAAGCTGTTTATGTGGAGCCGGAAGACATTCGATTCCATATACGAGAATTTTTTAGTTCTCTTTATAGACAGAAACATAGAGTTCGATTTAATCTCTCGGGTTTGGGGTTTAAGAAATTATCTGAGGGACAAGCTGTGTCATTAGTTCGCGAGTTCGATGAAAGTGAAATCTTCTCAGCTTTATCTTCTTGTAGTGAGCGGAAAGCACCAGGGCCAGACGGCTTTAACTTTTTCTTTTACCGCAGAGCTTGGAGTACAATGAAAGTTGCTATTATTGAGATGTTTTTGGGTTTTCATATATCCGGTTTTTTACCAAAAGGGATTAACACTGCTTTTATGGTGTTGATTCCTAAGGTTATTGGATCCTGTGACATTAGAGATTATCGCCCTATCAGTTTAGTGAATGGATTATACAAGCTCCTTTCAAAAACTCTATCGTTAAGGTTAGCTCCTCTCATTTCACATGTTGTTTCGGAGAGTCAACATGCCTTCTTGAAAGGTAGAAGCATCCAGGAATGCTCAATGATTGCAAATGAGCTTATTCACTCAGCAAATAGGCGGAAGCATAAGTTGTTGGTTTTGAAACTTGATTTCCACAAAGCTTTTGATAGTATTGATTGGGAGTATTTGATTATGGTCATGCGTTGTATGGGTTTCTCTCAGAAATGGTTGGATTGGATGTCTTACTGTCTTTCGACAGCTACGACGGCTATTCTAGTCAATGGTAGTCCTGTTGATCCTATTACGTTGCAGCGAGGTGTTCGACAAGGCGATCCTATTTCTCCTTATCTGTTTGTTCTAGCGGTTGAAGGTTTGAAATGTATTCTTGAAAAATCTAGCCAAATGGGTTTTACTAGTGGTTATTCTTATGCGAGTGAGTTTGAGCCGATATCCCTTTTACAGTTTGCCGATGATACGCTTATCTTTCTCCCCTATGATCTAGATCAGATTGTGAATTTGGTTCGGATTCTACGTTGCTTTGAAGTTGTGTCTGGGTTGAAAATTAATTTCCATAAAAGTTCAATAATGGGAATTAATATTGGTGAAACAGATTTATTATCTGCTGCTAATTTGGTGGGATGTAAGATTGAATCTTTTCCTATCAAATATCTTGGTCTTCCTTTGGTTAAGCGGCAGTTAGCTTCCGGGTTTTGGGATCATGTAGTAGATCGGTTTAAAGCGAAATTGGCTTTATGGAAAGGTTCTCTGCTCTCTCCGGCGGGAAGGTTAGTCCTGATTAAGTCAGTTCTCTTTAGTGTTCCGGTCTATTTTATGTCCTCTTTTTGTATGCCAAATGGGGTTCAGAGTAAGTTAGAGTCTTATATGAAGCGCTTTCTCTGGAAAGGCGATATTACTTCTAGAACCCTGTGTAAAGTCTCGTGGAAAACTATTTGTCAAGATTTTGTGATGGGAGGTTTGGGAATTTCTAGTCTCAAAACTAGAAACCAAAGTCTTCTTTTTAAGTGGGTTTGGCGATTGCGTTTTAATAGAAACTCCCTTTGGTTTAATATAGTTTCATCTTGCTCAGCAATTTCTGATTGGAACTCTTTGAATTTTGGGGATTCAAAAAAGTTATCTAGCATGTGGAAGGGTATTAAGAAAAGGTGTTGTAGTGACAATTTTGTTTGGGGAGTGTTTATTGAGAATGTTCGTTATAAAGTGGGTGATGGGAATTCTACTCTGTTGTGGCATGATAATTGGATGGGTGTTGGAATGGCGAGAGAAATTTTTCCAAAACTTTTTAACCTTTCTAATCAAAAGGAAGCTTGTATTTCTCATGTTTTGGATAGAGGTTGGAGATGGCGACGTCGTTTGCGTGGAACGGAATCATTACTTCTTGTTGAATTTCAAAAATATTTTAATGAAGTAACTTTGATTGATAATAGGTGTGATGTTATTTCATGGAATTCGTCTTCGGGTGTATATTCATCAGCTTCTTTTTGTAAGTTTCTGGCTGCTGCAAGTTCAGGTTCTGGTGGCTCTCGTCGTGTTTCTCAGTTAGTTGCTCAGGTGACTGCTGCTGGTTTGGTTGGGGGAAACAGAACTGATGTGCCTTCAGCTACTGGTTCGGCAGGTTCAAGCTCAGGTTCTGGTTCTGCAGACGCTGCTGTTTCTCCTTCGGTTTCTCAGATGGTAGCTGCTGTTGCTGATGGTTATGAGAGGGACGCTGTTTTACAGTCGGATTCTCAAATGGCAGCTGCTGTTTCTTTTTCTGACAGAAGTGGGACTGTTTTTGAGGGTGTTAGGTTACAGCAGGGAACGGGTTTAGTTGGTGTTGCTGCAAATACTAGAACTGTTGAATTGTTCAGTAATCCGATGATAAATGACACTTCTTTTGCTGTTGATGAGATGACCGGAGAAGCTGTCGTTTTAGAGGAATCTGCAATGGAAGCTACTGTTCTTCAAAACAGTGAACATCATATAGTAACTACTGCTATAATTCCTTATGCTAGGGTATGGAAATCTCAAGCTCCGCCGCGTGTCAAATTTTTTATCTGGGTTGCTCTTCATAATAGAGTTCCTACTCTAGATTTTTTGGCAAGACGTGGTATTATTTCCTTTGATAACTCCTTATGTTCGATTTGTGCAATTGGGGAAACGCAAGACCATTTATTCATCCATTGTACTTTCGCTAAGAGTGTTTGGGTTGAGGTTCTTCGAAAGATGGATGTCGTTTGGGTCTTTCCTTCTATTTTTGTTGAATTTATGGTGCAGTGGGAGTGCATTGTTCCAAGGAGCCCCTACCGAAAACTTTGGGAGATTCTTTGGTTTATGATCGTCTGGGAGATATGGAAAAGCAGAAACTCAAGAGTTTTTAGTAATGCAGTTATTGAAAAAGATATGGTAGTTTTCAATAGTTTTAACAAGGCGGCTTTTCTTTTTAAGCTTTGTAATAGGCGTTTTCCTTACTCTGGCCTGGATTTCTTTAGAAATCCATTTTGTATTCTCTTTCCGAACTTGTGACTGTTTGTTTTGTCCGTTGCCCATTGCCTAAGCCTCTAGTGTGCCATTTTTCATGTGCCATTTCTTGTGCGAAAGCTTTGTGTAGCGGTTTTGCCACTTCTTGTGGCTTTTAATATATTTTCTATTCATCAAAAAAAAAATGTGAGAAAAAAAATCAAATCATACCGTACAATTATAAACTGCTATTCATATATGTACTCTTCTATGGAATGTTATTGTGGAGTTAAGGACATGTTTTCTGGTAACGTCTTTAACGTATTTATTGATTGAATATATACAGACATGTCGAGATATTATCTCGAAGACAAATATGTATCTGAACGATCTAATATAATAACGATCAATATATCTACAATGAACCAGTTGCTTTTATCTACCGAATTATGGTACCTTAATATATCATTGTCTCATATTATTATTGGATTTGGTGGTATATCAGATAGCATTCAATAAAGTTTGGTTTCGTATATATATATGATTATAATTCATCCTTTTGGTATCTATACTTTTCATTTTTTATTTAGTTGGACTTTGGTCTGCTTTTATTTTTTTAAATTTTCTTTGTACTTTTTTTATGGCCTAATTTCTTAAAAAAAAACCCGACCTTTTAGCCCCTTTTTCAATCATACCCTGACGTTGAAAATTTGTCCTATTTTGCATTTTTGTGTTTCAATTGTATCCTGAAAAATTAAATTAACGTCTTTTGCGTTTGGAAATTTGTTTAAAACATTCTACATGTCTCACATATTGTATATTTATAAAATTTATTTAAATTTAGTTAAATTAATTAAGAATTTAAATTAGTGTTAATTTGATATGGTTTTTAGTTAGTTTTTAAAAATAAAGTACTTATTTGTACTTTTTTGAATAAAAAAGAATTTAATTTCATGTTTAGACTTAATTAATCGAATGATTTCATCATTTAAGTAAAAAAATTAACAAAAATTAAAATATTGGGGTACAATTGAAAACGGAAAATTCAAAAGTGGGTAAAATTGACAAATTTTTCAACGTCGGGGTGGAATTGAAAAAAGTTCAAAGGTGAGGGGTTTTTGAGTGATTAGGCCTTTTTTTATTTACTTGATCCTTACAATCAAATTTTGCATGAATTAGTTCTTAAAAAGTAGAATTAGAACGGAATAAATAAAACATGAAACTTCAAAAAGATTAAATAAACATAAATTTATAAAGGCCTAATGTAAAAAAAAAAAAATCTTTACCGCTTATTGTAATTTTATCCAAATTTTTTAATTTTTATAATAATATCCAAATTGCATTATTTTTTTGCAATAATAGCCAAATTGATGGCTAAACTTGTTGCTTTCAATTAAAATATTAGGCTATTATTATTTTTTATGTATAATAATATAGTAAAAGTCCCAATAAATGGTAAAAACTCAAAAAGTTCACATAAAAAGTGCAATGTGGCTATTATTTCAACAAAATAATGCAATTCGGATATTATTGCAAAAATTAAAAGATTTAGATAAAATTGTAACAAGTCATAAAGGTTTAAGTTTTTTTTTTGCGATTAAGCCATTTATAAAAGACTTAAACAAAAAACAGAAATATAAAAACTAAGTAAATAAAAAGTAAAAAGTATATAAATTTATTAAAAAAGTAAAGTACACCATGGACCGAATTAATAAAAAATGAAAAGTATAAAGTTGGATGATGAGAAATACTTGCATGAAACTAGTTCGCCACGTAGAATTATGAACCATCCATTTATCGTGTGACACGTGGCAATAATATATGTACCAACCAATCAATAAATATCACATTAATTGTTTGTATTTTAATGTGAATTAATGTGATATTTATTGATTGGTTAGTACATTTATTGTGGCCACATGTCACACGATAAATAGATGGTTTATAATCCTATGTGTTAAACTAGGTTCACCTAACAATTTCTATGGATTATGCCAAAAATTATTCATCTTCCAAATTGTAAAAACAGTAATAATTTGTATTCTAAATTATGAAAGTTGATAATTTATTTAAAAATCATAAAATACAATAAATTTACTTTGTAATTAACCCACATATTTTCTAATGAAGTTAAAAAAATACCTTTTCAGTTTGAACTAATCGCAATTACCTGCATAACCCATACTGCAACAAAACCCTAATTAAACCTGTTAAAATAAAATTAACCCTTATATAGTATCATTGTCATTGACAGCATGTTCAAACCCCTAAACCTCAATTCGTAAACCCAAAGATGGAATCAAAAGAGCATTCTACTTGCAAGAGATTAGCAACACAACAGGATATCAATAATTTGTATCTTCCTAATGAAATTCTTGAAAATATAATCTCATTCTTGCCTCTCAAGGAAGCTATAAAGTTCGGAATTTTATCGAAAAGATTCGAAGAATCTTGGCTCTACAGCCGCAACCTAAACTTTGATCGAGTTCTCGTTACGGGTCAAAACAGGAAAAATTTAGCAAAGATCGTTAACAAAGTTTTTGATTACCATTTACGTCCAGAAATTAAAAGCTTCAGTTTATGTATTAAAGAAAAATATGCCGATAAATCATCGGTTGAGATATGGGTAAAAAAAGCCATGCAGAAAGGTGTTGAGGAGCTTGATTTAGATTTTTTTCCGCATATTATAGAAAAAGATCAGCATTGTTTTTCTGCTGATTTGTTTGATTTTGAATCTTTGAGAGTTTTAAAGCTTACTAATTGTAGTATTAATATCAAGCTTCCGTCAAAATTTAATTTCTTGAAAACTCTTGTTCTTAGGCTTGTTCATGTGAAATTAGAGATGGTGGATGCATTGTTTTCAAGCTGCAAATTGCTAGAGAATTTAGGGTTTGATGAATGTACTGGTTATTTGCGGATATCTGCAGGGTATTTAAAGACATTTAAGGAGTTAAACATCATAAATTGTGATGTGATTCATATTGATGTTAGATAATGCAAACAATTATACGAGTCACGAATTATGCCAAATATTATTACAGTAGAAAAATTCCCAGGAAAGATTGGAGGGTCACGAGCGGACCACTTAAATACCAACCTCCTTAGACAGAATTTTAACTATATGTAATTAATCACATAATACGACTTGCTATATTTTGCATTAACAAGACATCATTAACGTAAACTCTAAGGATCTTTAAAACTAAATAATTTCATAATACTGTAAATAAATATTGATAGAAAACTTACTTGAATTTCCAAGAGAAATTCCGCTTGAAGCCATTAACGAGAAATTGATTTCTCTCCCTTAACCCTTTAATTTCTTAATCACACTCTTTAGATGGAGTTAGAGATGTGTTTTGGTGTGGTAGAGAGAGGACCAATTTCCATTCTATTTATAGACATTTTAATTCAATCCGGTACGTCCATCACATAACCAAATCAACGGATGAGATTAATCCACATAATATTAATTTTTATTAATTTAATTGGACCACAATTATGTGTTAAGATGTGGGTTAATTATATAACACCTATATACATTATGTGTCAAATATACATTGTATATTTGACACCTTGATCATAATGTGTCAATAATACATTATATACTTGACACTTAATCAATGATGTGTCAAGTTATATAATGATGTTTTAACACCTTAATTAATATGTATATTTGTGTTAACTTAATCACACTAACACTTAATTATTTTCTAACATTCTCCCACTTGATCCGATTAAAATTAATAAAAATCTTATCGTATTCATAATGATTAATCTCTTTATGATTTCATCATAATATATAATATGAAAATCGTTCAGTGTGAGTTATGGCGGTTATGTCCTATTTAGTCGAACACTTCCTTCCATATACTACAACACTTATAATTTGTCATATCATATCGATACTTAAATACATTCAAAATGTCATAATGGTCCACGATAATGTCAATTAATGACTTTCCTGTTTATCGTTTAAATCATAAGCGTATACTAACATAAGAAACAGGAAATCGTAAATGTATATCAGAAACACATAATAGAGCTCAGAGTGTTATCACATAATCAATCATCATCATCATCATCATCATCATTATTACAACCAAAATTTATCCTTAGGATATGTTTCTCAAACAATTCTGGTTGTAAGCCTTTAAAGGATCCGCATTCATAAGAACAGTACTAATGTACTGAATAAACACTCTTTGTTTCTGAATCTTCTCTATAACAATAAAATACCTTAATTCCATATGATTGGTACCTTTCATATATTTGTCATTTTTTAGAGAAGAACATTATTGTGGAATCAATAATTTTCAGCGGCTTGATAATGGCGTCGACAACCCCAAGTCCTGAAATAAAATTCCACATCCATAATGCATGATTTGTAACTTCAAAACATGCTATAAATTTTTCTTTCACAATGGATGAAGCAATGATAGTTTGTTTTACAATTTTCCACGATAGTGATGTTTCTGTTAACAGAAACACATAACCAAATGTGGACTTTCTACTATCAATGTATCTACCAAAATCTGAATCTTAATATCCAATCAGCTTTAGTTCATTGGATCTCTTATATGTGAGCATATAATTCTTTAGTTTTAGACAATATACCCAAATCATTATCAATTAACATACAAAATCAAAAATATAAACTTACTCCCACTAATCTTTTGATATATGCATCAATTAAGATCATTTTATTTTTAAATCAAAAGATGTACTAATGGTATTAAACTTAATATACCATTATTGTGAAACTTATTTAAGTTTATATATTGATTTTTAAACTTTTTGATTGATTTGATTCATTCCACACACTTTTTGACTTTCACATTCCATGGAAAAACCTTTGGGTTGATCAATGTAAACTTCCTCCTCTAAATGGCCATTTATAAAGATTATTTTCACATTCATGATGTAAACTCCAAGTCATAAGGAGCTACTAGTGGAATAATCTTTCTTTGTGACGGAAGATAATTCTCTTTATAATCAATGCTAATTTTTAAGTATAATCTTTAGCAACAAGTTTGACTTTATATCTTTTATTATTGCCTTCGTGTCGTGCTTTGTCTTAAAGACACATTTATATCCGACTCTTTTACAATTTGGTGGCAATTTTAAAAGATCCCAAACAATATTTGCTTCATAGATTTCAACCCATCTTTCATAGCATTGATTCATTAATCATATTTAACACTATTAATGGCTTGTGAGTATGAAACCGGATCATCATTAATTTCCACATCTGACTCTTGCAAATATACCACGTAATCATTTGAAATAGCTGATCTCCTTTCCCTTTGAAATCTTCTTACTGCTATGTCTTGTGGTTCATTTACATTAATCATACGTGAGTTAGTTGTTTGATGGGATGGTTCTTCATCCGAGAATGTTGTTCAATGTTATTATCATATCTTTTGACATTTAGGAACAACATTCAACAAAGTAATGGATCAAGGAATATTCATATGTAATGAAACATTTACCTTAATTTCCTTTATCTCCATACTTTGTTTTTCATTACTCCCACTAACATCACCATTCTCAAAAAATTTCATTTTCGGTTTCAATAATTCTCATATTATATTTTAAATAGTAAAATATGTACCCTTTAGATTTCTCTAGGTAACTAATAAAGCAACCTCTAACAATTCGAGAATCTAACTTTCTTTCATGTGGATTATAAATTCTTGCTTCCGCTGGACAACCCCAAACATGCAGGTGTTGCAAACTAGGTTTCCTTTCAGTCCACAATTCAAAAGAAGTCTTTTGAACTGCCTTACTAGGAATCCTATTTAATAAATATGTTGCGGTTTTAAGTGCATACATCCACAATAATTTGGGTAAAGAGGAATTACTCATCATACTCCTAACCATATCCATTTAAAATCTGATTATTGCCTTTCTGCAACACCATTTTGTTGAGGTGTGCCTAACATAGTGTATTATGCACATATGTAATAACTTTCGAGGAATTTTAAAAATGGACCAAGACACTTTCCAGACTCATTTTATTTTCTATAATATTCACCACTTCTTTTATATCTTATATTTTTCATCTTTTTATCTAATTGTCTCTCAATCTTTCTTTATGTATGCCTAAATAGCATTACTGATTGAGATTTTTCATGAAGCAAACAAATTTACCATAATGTACATCAATAAAAGTGATAAAATATATTTCTTCATTAATAGTCGGAGTGTCAGTATTAGTGCGTGTATAATTTTAAGAAGCTGAGTGCTTCTTGTGACTCTTTTATTGAAATATTTGGTTTGCTTAACTTTAATGCAACCCACACATATTTCAAGATCAATAAAATTCAAATTTGAATATATGATCCAAACGTTTATGTCACAAATAAGCATAATTCTTCATTCATTATGCTACTTGTAAGTCCAATACTGTTGTTTATAATGAGCAAGGATTCATCAACAATACCATCAAATTTTAGTTTGTATAGATCATTAATAAGAAAATTAGAATTTAATAAATCTAAAATTCTTCAACAAACTAAAATTATTAGATCGAAATTTGCCATTAAAACTACAAACGTCTAATGTAGAAACAAAATTAGGTTTCCACTGATTGAATGTACATAATTGGTCTCCGATAAGTCTAATTGATAGTCATTATTCAAGATTAGACAATGAGTCCCAATTTATTCAATCGACGTCTTTATGCAACTTTTTATAAATAGAAAGTCACTAATTGAGTTTGTAGTTTGGATTGTAATAAATCCTTACATCATATTAGCCACATGAGTAGTAGCACCAGAATCAAGCCAGCAAGTATTATTAGGAACTGCAGTTAAGTTTGATTCGAAAATCGGAGAAGCATAATGAAAGATACCTTTCTTTTCGAACCAAGCTTTGCGTTTTAAGCAATCTTTCTGATAGTGTCATTCTTTCTTGCAGAAATGACATCTATCATTCTTTCGTTCCTTTTCTTCGGCCTGAGAAACATTAGACGGCCTTTTGATTTTCTTAAACTCTTTGGCTTTAACTTTCATTCTTTTTTCAGCTCCTTGACCCACAAGATTGACCATGTGATTCCTTTAAGTTTTTAATCTCGTTTCCTCCTGAACAAGTCTTTCGGCCAATTCATTAATATCCCACTTATCTTTTATAGTGTTATAATTAATTTGAAATGGCCCATATTCAGGAGAAAGTGAGTTTAACATAAATTGTCATTTAAAAAGGAATTTTCACGGTCAATCTCAAGGACTTAAGTGTTACAGCAATACTAATTATCTCGATGGTGTGATCTTTCATACTCTTTGACCCATCATACTTTATGATCATAAACTTTTCTATTAATGTACCATCGAGAGACTTAAAAGCAGAACGAAAACATTCTTGCACTAATGCTAAAAATTCTTTAGCAATTTTTGTTTGTGGAATAGTAGACTTAACGTTGTTGGCAATTGTCATTCAAAAAAAAACTTTAAGCATAATCTATTACTGCGTTCTCATGCCTTAAGGTATAACTTCTTAACCTTACTACTTAAATCAATAATAGTAGCGGGTTTAACTTCCAATAATGCTAAGTTGAGATCCATGGAGTTTAAATGGAAATCAACTTGCTTAAGTAATTATCCAGAGAAGTTTGTACCATTAATGACAATAATAGATGATGCATGTGAATGAATTGCAACAATCGAATTTCTAACATAAAGCTCACAATTAATATAGATTCAGAAAAAAAAATTCATAAAGTAGTTCTTCTTTGGGTAGATACTACAACATAATTTAAATTATATATATTCATAAAATAGGTCTCCTTTGGGTAGACACTACAACATACATTAAATACCATATATATAAACATAATGGATATTTATCACATTTTAATTAAATATATTTACCATCTTTGGATAATTAAATATATTTAACCGCAATAATAATATATCCCAATATTGTTCAACAATCATAAAATAATAATTTATCTTTGGATAAATTCTTAACTTTTATCGATTATCAAACATTATATATTATTATGGTATTTTCATCATTATAATACATTATAGTTTAAGTTACTTTGGTAACTTTAAACTATACATGTAAAGTTCATTTTAGTTTAAGTTACTTTGGTAACTTTAAACTATATACGTAAAATTCATTTTAGTTTAAGTTACTTTGGTAACTTTAAACTATATACGTAAAATTCATTCTAGTTTAAGTTATTTTGATAACTTTAAACTATATACGTAAAATTCATTCTAGTTTAAGTTACTTTGGTAACTTTAAACTATAACAATTGATGCATTTATTTACATATAGAACACATGTAAATTATAATTTCATTATTCTCATCATAAACCAAAAATTAAATTAAATTACTATCATGAACTTTATGTTTTATATGTAAATTCAACCATAAATTCATAAACCTATCAATTATATGTAAATCTATTATGTACAGAAATTATTTAGTTTTTTCAACCATGCGCTCTGATTACACTTGTTAGATAATGCAAACAATTATACGAGTCACGAATTATGCCAAATATTATTACAGTAGAAAAATTCCCAGGAAAGATTGGAGGGTCACGAGCGGACCACTTAAATACCAACCTCCTTACACAGAATTTTAACTATATGTAATTAATCGCATAATACGACTTGCTATATTTTGCATTAACAAGACATCATTAACGTAAACTCTAAGGATCTTTAAAACTAAATAATTTCATAATACTGTAAATAAATATTGATAGAAAACTTACTTGAATTTCCAAGAGAAATTCCGCTTGAAGCCATTAACGAGAAATTGATTTCTCTCCCTTAACCCTTTAATTTTTTAATCACACTCTTTAGATGGAGTTAGAGATGTGTTTTGGTGTGGTAGAGAGAGGACCAATTTCCATTCTATTTATAGACATTTTAATTCAATCCGGTACGTCCATCACATAACCAAATCAACGGATGAGATTAATCCACATAATATTAATTTTTATTAATTTAATTGGACCACAATTATGTGTCAAGATGTGGGTTAATTATATAACATCTATATACATTATGTGTCAAATATACATTGTATATTTGACACCTTGATCATAATGTGTCAATAATACATTATATACTTGACACTTAATCAATGATGTGTCAAGTTATATAATGATGTTTTAACACCTTAATTAATATGTATATTTGTGTTAACTTAATCACACTAACACTTAATTATTTTCTAACAATTGATGCTCCTACCTTACAGTTGAGTGATGTATTATTCTATTTCAGACGTTCATCTGATTCCACTGCATCTATGAAAGTTTTTTATATTGTGAAAAATGTCTCCCTTGTTCGAGTTCTGACCATTACTAGTGTGTTTCTTGAGGTATGTCTTTACGTATATAGTCAACGTCTTACGTTATTTTACTTGATTATTAATCCATATAGAAAAGAGAAATTTCATAAGTTTATATCAATTTGATATTGAAACTTCAATTTTTATATTAAAGTGGATGATGATTCTCTGCAAATTCAGGTTTATATATGCTGATGTGGTTTATGATAATTTATTTGATTAATCTAGTTAGAAAAAAAAAACTCCATAAGTTTAGTATCGATTCGATGTTGAAACTTCAATTCGTATATTAAAGAAGATGATGATTTTCGACAAATTCAGGTTGATGTATGCAGATTCGGCATATGGTAATTGAACAAATATTTCTATCTCTGATTGCCACGTCGGCATATTTATTTAAATAGCAAACAAAATTTAACCGCATTGGTAGGAATTGAAGTTTTGGATGATATCAGATTTATATGCATGTACTATGTATATAAATTCTGATTTAATTGTGTATTAGTAAATAAATTGTTTGTTGCATTATTTAATTAATTTATATAAAATTGTTGCATGTTACAAAGAAATCATGAAATTTCAGGGTCTTTCTTCAAGAATTCAAAGTGGTGAATGGAGAGGAAAATATCACCTATTTCAAAATTTGAAGGAACTTCAAGTAGTCATGGCAGAGTCATCTTCCTGCAATCCTATTGACATTGCTGTTTTTGTCAAGAGCTGCCCATCATTAGAGAAACTTCTGATAGAGGTAAGCACGCGCGCAAACACGAACACTTAGATGTAAACGAGATGGACTACTCAAGATTAATTAGAAAAAAATTGAACCGAGCTTGAGCTCTTCAAATTTAATCCCGAGTCGAACTCAGTTATCAATTAAAGAGACTCGTGATGCTCGTGAGACTAACCGAGTCTTATACACATAACTTTTAATTAATTTAATTTTAGGTTTATATCATATTAATTGGTTGAATTTCATATTTTAAAGTAAAATTAATTAAATGTATTTAATTAAAATTTAAGTCGAGCTCGAATGCAAGTAGCTCAATTATAGTTGGAGCTCAAAACTTGAGAATTAAGCTCATTCGAGCTCAAACTGGAATAACACACTCAATCAAATTTAAATTTGCATAACTCAGAATCGACTCACCTCGTTTACTCCCCTAATATATGCTTAAATAACTTAGTTGTTCTCCATTTGATTAGATTAACCAAATTTGAAACTTGTTGAATTTATGTAGCTGGATGAAAATTCTGTGAGACGTCCACAATACCCGCAAGATTATCACCGGAAAATGGTGGAGGAATACAATCTAGGAGGCTTTCCGAACCTTAAATTCGTCAAGCTATCAAAATTCAGATTTCAACAACATGAACTGAAGTTTGCACAGATTTTCGTAGAGAATGCAATTAACTTGGAGAAATTAATTTTTGTTAGTGCCAAATCTAGTGGTGCTACCGATTTTAATACTGCACGGCAATATTCAGACATACTTATATAAGAAGTATTTTCATTGCTATAAAGCATGTATCAGAGCCCAAGTATATGTTTATGATCATCATAATGATGCTAGTGATCTTCATCCTTTTCATTGTATGAGACAATGAAGTTATTCGACGAATTTGGGCGAATTAATATCTCTTATGTAGTCGATGGAAAATTATGTGGTATCCAACATTTTTATTGCTATATAAGAACAACATTTTTATTGCTATATAAGTAATTAATTGATTGAGAAAATAAAATTTGAGCTATTAAAATATGAAAAGTAAAACTATGATAATTGATATGTTAAAAGCTTATAATTTAATGACACGGAGAAAACTTTTGCATCGAGAGATGATAGAATGGATTTATTAATCTACAATCAATGATCAATATATTTTAATTTTTTTAATATTATCAGTTTGGTCTATTATTTTTGGTCTATTATTTTTCTCAACTTTATCAAATATTTTCACAACTCGTCTGGAATTGACGAGATACGGTATTATACGTCTACAATTTCGAATTTATTATATTTGATATATACGACTTCGCGCAACATCAGTTCCAAATTAGACATAGATAGATATATTTAGCAATAATTTTAAAAAATAGACCTAACTAATAAGATTTAAAAATTATACTAATATCTTTAAAAATGAGTTATAATTGTAGTTAGTTAAATTTATTTTCTCTTGACAGATTGGAAAGCAAACTACAGCATGTATTCCAATTATGTGTAATTATCTTTTTTGCACATTGATATAATATATTTATTTTTTGGCATATGAACATTAGTGTAATTTTAGTTGTCTTCTCACTTTTCCTTCTTGTTGGTTTGTGGGTTTTACTCAGCTTCCTTGACACCAAGTATTTGGTAAAACTTTTGATTTATTCTATCGAGTGAAATATATATTAATACTTTAAAATAAAAATAAATTGTTTAATGAGAATGAAATGTAAAATAAATGACACTAAAAAGGAATCCAAAGCAAGTTTGTTTTTGATGAATAGAAGGAATCCAAAGCAATTAGTATTGACTTTTTAGAATAGACAATTGGTAAAAAGATAAGGTATATATGCCTTTTGCGTCAAATGTAAATATAAATTTGATACAGGTCGATCTTAAAGGGTCGCCCGTACTGTTTTTCCTGCACAAGTAACAAATATAAGCTCAAAGGACCTCAGGCTTGCTCAGCCTGAAAGCCACTCCGATGCTTAAGTCAGAGAGGGTTTTTTGGAAGGTAAATGAGTGTAAGAGTATTTAAGTCTGATTTTGTGCTTACCCTTCTCAGCATTCGGTGGCTTCCTTTTATAATGAGTTTAAGGCGGTTGTTATCTGATAAATCGTGGGTTTGTCCCACGATTAGTGATAATGGTGAAGGCACGTTCCCGATTATCCCGGGTAGTGGGTGTCAGGGAACGGAGTGGATGAGGTCGCCTAGATGGCAGACCTGGATGAGTTCGCCCGAGGATGGGAGGTTTGGAGACCCGTTGGGCGAGCATAGCATTTGTTAGGCGATGCTTGGAGTTCTAATATTATTAAGGCGGTATCAGATGTCCCCCCGCCCTATAATCTTGCTAAGTCAAAGACTTGAAGCGCCAATTTTCAAAATTTGAATTTCCGAAATTTTCGAAATGATTCGAATTCCAAACGTTTCCTTCAACGGTTACGAATCTGAAGCGTTTTTTGACTATAAAAGAACGCGACTTTTGGTTTTTCATTGATTATTTCGAGGAGTTTCCTGCTGTCAGGCATTCGAGTGTCTAACTTGGCGTATAAAAGAGGTACTTGTTCTTTAATTTAAAATCTTTTACTCTTGATTTTTTCTATCTAATTCTCTACTTCTGTTGATTTATTTCTCCAGCCAGGCTTTCTTCGAGTTACATAGCACCAGACTTTCTCTTTTAATCAGTAAGTGGCTTAGCTATTTTTGTTTGTCTTCTTGCTTCCTTCTTCTTGTTTGCTTTCAGATAGTATATTTTTAGGATGTCTACATTAAGGGTTTCTGTGTCTTCCCCTTCTTCTTCCTCTTCTTCTGAGAGTTCTGCCAGTGACCCAACTTACCCTGTTCCTCTTGCTACCCTCGTTGAGTTGTCATCTGACGAGGAAGGGTTGTCTCAGAAGGTGATCCCTGACAGTGAGGAGGGTGTTGATGACAGAGAGCCAGAGGGCGAGGCTCCCCTTGAGGATGCTGGTGAAGATGAGGCCGGAGATGGTGGACTGGGTGATGACGAAGGAGATGAGGAGGATTTTGTTTTTAAGAGACGTAAAGGGTCTTCTGGGACATCTTCTAGTAAGAAAAAACCCTTGTCTGAGTGGACCATCAGTCTGGGTCAAGAAGCCCTTGTATGGATTAGGGCGAGGTACGAAATTCCTTCTTTCATTGGCCTTCGGATTCCATCTGAGGGTTCGGCTGTTAGCCAGGTCTTACAGGATGATGAACAGTTGCTTTTTGTTGAAGATTTTGAGGCGGGTTTAAGGCTACCACTCGATCTCTTCACCCAAGAAGTGTTCGATAATTTTAAGATCCCCTTAGGTCAACTCCATCCTAACGCCCACCGCCACTTGACAGGAGTTTTTATTCGTGGACTCCAACTGAAGAGACAGGTGGGCTACGAGATTGTTAGGGCGATCTATTCTTTGGGGAGGAAGAAAAGCGATGAGTTCTTCTACTTGCAACCCGGAAGATCTCCCTTCACTGGCCTTCCCAACTCTTTGAAGCGGTGGAAAGGTTCCTTTGTTATCGCCAAGAAGGAAGGGGGTTGGGGTTCCATTCCGAATGTTTTTGTGGAAGGGCCCCTAAAATTGGAAAAGGCGAACCTGAGCGAGGTTGATAAAGAGACGCTGCGTCTGCTTCGAGGTGGCGCTAAGGTGCACGTAGTGAATCTGATAGATTCCTACTTTGGCTGGGACCAAAGTGTTGCCTCCAAGAGAAATAAGAGAGTGCAGGGTGGAAAAAGGGGGAAGAGGAAGAAGAGTGAGGATAAGAGGGAGACATCGCCTGATAATGGAGACGAGTTCCCTGACATGGGCGAACCACTTCTTTCTTCCCCTCTTAATATTTCTTCTATGCCTCTTAGTCCTTCTGGTACCTTGTTTGTACCATGAAGCTTTTATTCCCTTTTAATTTTTGTGAAGCGTTTTCTGAATTTTGTTTACTTTGACTTTTCAGTGCCGAACTTCAAGGAACTTCAGCAGAAGGTCATGGAGGATAGGAGAGCTCGCCGAGAGGCTCGAGAGAGGGAGGCCTTTCCCCAAGCTGTTCCCAAGCCGATTTCTGAGGCTAAGAAGGCGCCTGCCAAGAAAGGAGGCGATGTTCCTTCCTCGGCTGGAGGCAAACCACCTTCTTCTCAGAAGGGTGATGAATCTGCTCCCACTCCTAGGGTGGTGCTGCCAGGCTTCCAGATAAAGGAACCTGTCACCAGCCCTCCTCCTCCTGCTGTTCCCTCTTACACCGGTAAGGGGAAGGATAAGATGGAGGTTCCTGCGAAGGAGAAGCTTCCCAGATCCCTTCCTCCGGCTCCCCAAACTGCCCCGGCTGCTTCGACCGGCAGCAAAAGGCGAGCTCCTTCTTCAGGGGGCGAAGATACTGAGGGGGAGGGACCCTCTATGAAAAGGCCCAAGAGGGATGTGATGGTGACTCAGGTCGACCTGCTCCTTCAAAAGTATGGGGCCGACGCTACTGTGCGTTGTCCTGCCGTTGCCCACGACATCTCCCGGGGTTCCTGTTGCCCTTCGGAAGTTGACTACTATTTGAAGAGGCCGGACAACGTACTGATGGACGATTGTTTTTCCAACCTGGCAAAGGTGATTATTTTCTAACTTTATCATTTTGCCTTTTTCTTCCTGTTATGGTTATTTTCTAACTCAGCTTTATTTTATGTTTAGGTTGCCTATGCCATCCGTCAATACCGCTCCAACCGTCTTAACGACGATGAGATGCAGGTGAAGATAAAGACGGAGTACAAGCTGCTGAAGGGAAAGTATGACTCCCTTCGTAGCGAACATGGCGGGTGCACTCAGAAGCTGGACTCTCTTCGTGCTGATGTGGATAGGTTATCCAGAGAGAGGGAGAGTGCTGTGAAGCAGCAGCGTGTGCTATCTGAGGAGGTCGCCCGCCTTAAGAAGGAAAATAAAAATCTGGCGGCAGAGGTGGTGTTGAAAAGTACTGATTATGACGATCTCAAGAAGGAGTTCAACACCACCGTCACGGCCCTTAATGATAAAGTCTCTGTTGCTGAGAAGAGGCTTTATTTGAAGCGGGGCAGGTGTCACGACCCAAATTATTGAGCCGAGACCGGCGCTAGGGAATGGGAGTGGTAGCTCCGAAACCCGTAGCAAGCCTAAAACCACTCTAACTTTTTCGCGGAAACGCAAACACACCTATCCTATAAACATGTAATAAGAAAGACACGTTTACAATCACAACGTACATCATATATAGACACATCATCGATACAATCACAGTGGGCCTTTCACTTCCGTAACTTGTACGTACTAGCCCATCTATCGATCAATACAAAGACTGACAACCAAAAGATGTCACATCAAACAAACATTAAACACGTACACAACCTATAAGACCTAACTATACTAGGCTAAGACTCGTCACACGTATACTACTGCAGCACCAAGGGGACTTGTACACAGCACACCAAAGACGGTCTGTCTGATCCGACTCTATACACCTGAAAAAAACATCAATGTGAGGGGTCAGTATTTGGGGAAATACTGAGTGAGAAAACACATTACTAGGGTATTGTAGAAAATAACATCGCATTTAAAACAAAACACATATATACAAACATATTATACTTCAAGCATTTGATCCGATCGAAACCCTAATATCTTAGTATGCATATTGAACATTATCACAACATCTAACGATCGATCGATATGAGTCCGGGATAGTTCAACCAGCCGACTCGCAGATACAGGCCCCGGGATAGTTCAACCAGATAGGCTCTGTATCGCATGTACAAACAAGTATGATAGACGACCCATGAAATCTCTATCTATGACTTACCCGGACGCTGGTGATCACACAGCCTATTGACACCCAATAGGTAGCTTGTTTCCCCCGGATCATATACTAGTTTTCACAATCTATATATATTCGATAATACGATGCACAAATTCATTTCTATCGATAAAATACTATAGCATGCGATGTAGTTTAATATTATATTTATAATATAAAAACTATCTATTGCGTAATAATACTCAAAGTAAAGTTTAACTCACAACGATCGCTATTCCTTATATCCAAACGTAAGCTCCAGGAGACTGGTCCGTCAATCCTCGTCGAGCTTCTTGGTTCGTCATACTCGTAGATCGATAGTCCGTCACATCTATCACAGGATTCTATCGTTAAAATATATACTTAGAGAATCTTGTTCTTAAAAACTGCACTAGGTACCTAACACGACAAAAGCACGAAATATAATCGTCGTGTTCTAAACGTATCTTTCTC
Source organism: Mercurialis annua (assembly GCF_937616625.2). Lineage (NCBI taxonomy): Eukaryota > Viridiplantae > Streptophyta > Magnoliopsida > Malpighiales > Euphorbiaceae > Mercurialis > Mercurialis annua. The sequence continues at coordinate 2,422,731 of NC_065570.1, read as the reverse complement.
TATAGATCTCTATTCATATCTCTATTACTCATCATGTTAATGTTCATTGCTATAATGTCTTATTAATATTCATTTTAAGACATTTGTCAGAGTTCTACGCCCATATCATGCCATCAGAGGCCAATTTTCGCTCCCGGAAGTCCCCCGGAGGTCACGATCGAAGTAGGGCACGTCGTGCTAGCTTGGCACCTCGTGCCCTTCATTTTTCATGAAGGGCACGACGTGCCCTTCACTGGTGCACGTCGTGCACCCTTGTGGTGCACGTCGTGCACCCTTCTGGTGCACGTCGCGCACCAGCACGACGTGCTGAAGTGCAGCACGTCGTGCGCACTTTGGGGGCAGCGTTTTTTGATGCTTCTGGACCATTTCCGAAGCTCCAAATACCCCAAAACTTATACCAATTCATATCCAATTCATTTAAACATGTTATAAACACTTTAATCACTCCGGAATCAACCATAAACGCCTCAAAACGTCGAATTCCATATAATTACGATATACACGGAAAAACAGCCCCATATTCTTCATTTTTCGTGGTAAAAACGTGTAACTAACCTTGTTTTGATGCTTGGGATAGGTAGAGGCTTGAATTCCGAAGAGATCGACGCGAAAATCGTCCGAAACGGACGCCGGACGGAGAAACGGCGGAGTGACGATGTTTTGATCGGTAAGAACGAATGATTTCTGGATCCTTCTTCTGATCCTTAATCATAATCATTTTCTTATATATATATAACATGGCTAAAGGTTAGCTTTGATCTTTCTTTTCTTCCTTTATTACAATTTATCCTTTGAACTTTTCTTTTGTTCAATTTAGTCCTTCGCTTAATCAATTTACCTTTTAACCAATTTGTATACGTATTATTTATATCTAATAAACAATACTACTCCAAATATAATTATTCTCGTCGATAATCTTCCAATTACTATTCTCGAGGCTAAATTGGCTAATTTGTACTTTGATCCTTGAATTCTTCAAAATTGACAATTTAGCCCAAAATGAATCCGCGTCCAAATTTTAAAAGGTCTCCGATTGACCTGAAACTTTTACCACCAATACTATAAAACATTTCGCGGACCTTGGCGAAATAATTCCAATTTCGGACTTAACTGGTTAAATTACCACTTTAGTCCCTGAACTCTAGTTTGTAACTTTTCTTGATATTTTTCCTTATTTTCTTATTCTAATCCTCAAACATATACGTCTTACTCCATATTATCCTTTTCTTTAATATCCCATATCTTTATCTTTGCAACTCCGGTCCTTCTCTGCCGGACACGTTGCACTAAACGGCACCTGAACTTACGGGGTATTACATTCTTCCCCCCTTATAAAAATTCGTCCTCGAATTTTCATACAACCTTTTAATTTATCTTAAATCGTTAACATCTTTAGCTCCAAAATGTATAATCGTATCGTCATTCCATCATTGACGATTTTCTAATATCACGCAATATTCACATCATCTTATCATAAGGGTAATCTTCTATCTTCAAAGCATAACTATAAGTTGATTCCTATACTCGACTATCCCATTTTCATACTTATATCATACAGTATGAACGTCCTAGTTCACCGTTCAATCATTTTCATTCCGTTATTCACGCACATCTATTATTCACTTCTCGTATATAAACTTCATCTTTCATATCCACTTCTTCTCTTATATCCTTGTTTAAGATCTTTGACATCCCGTCAAAGAGATACTTACTTTCTAACTTACCACTAATCGGATACATATCACTGTCCAACGTATTCACGGTCTTAGCTATATTCTAGCACGTTGTTTCGAAACTAAGTTCATATCCTAGAAGCATAACGTCTATGTTTTCGCAACTATACGTATTCATTCGCTTCTTGGTCTTGATCGCAGCTTGCTCGCGAGCACTTCACTTCCGTTACAGAGTTCTGGTCTAGGTATACTTACATGAAAACAAAACTCTTTCAAAACTCTTTCGATAAAACAATTCATCTTGAACTTTAAATCAAACTTCATTTTCATTTTAACAAAATTGCGCACTAGGGTGATGACGTCTCTCATCCCCAAAGAGTTGCCACATCTCACCTCTTTGTCTGAACATAATGCATATGATGCATGTCCTATTGATGTATGTACAGATATATGTAGTGATGCACTTCTATCAATGTCGTGGCACTTATCGATGACTATCGCGGGTCTAGGCACAACTATGTTTTCAAAATCGTTTACACAAACATCTTTCAAAAAGTTTTAAACTTCGAGTTTTGTAAGTTCTCTAGACCTTTAAACTCTGTTCACGATAAGTTCTTCCACCTCTGTAACTTCATACTTTTTCTTCATGCACATCTTAACCCTTCGATCGATTTCGATAATTCGATTTCGATACCATCTATACGTCATATACGTATTTCGCAAAGAAACAAACAAAGGTTTCACAATCCATCGATCATACTTGTCATAATGAAACAAACAAGAATTTCACAATCCATCGATCATACTTATCATAATGAAACCTACAAAAATTCTCAATCAATCAAAATGTACGATCAATCAATTCGATCCTAAAACAAATAATACAAACGACTTAGATCAGACATGGCTCAATTCTATAGCTGCAGTAGTTCCTAGCTTAGTCTAATGACCTAATACCTAGGAACAAACAAACATCAATCACAGACTCGCAGTGGTATCATGGACTAACTGCACTCAAATCATATATTAGCAGAGGTAACTGGACCAACTGCTCTGATACCAACTTTGTCACGACCCAAATTATTGAGCCGAGACCGGCGCTAGGGAATGGGAGTGGTAGCTCCGAAACCCGTAGCAAGCCTAAAACCACTCTAACTTTTTCGCGGAAACGCAAACACACCTATCCTATAAACATGTAATAAGAAAGACACGTTTACAATCACAACGTACATCATATATAGACACATCATCGATACAATCACAGTGGGCCTTTCACTTCCGTAACTTGTACGTACTAGCCCATCTATCGATCAATACAAAGACTGACAACCAAAAGATGTCACATCAAACAAACATTAAACACGTACACAACCTATAAGACCTAACTATACTAGGCTAAGACTCGTCACACGTATACTACTGCAGCACCAAGGGGACTTGTACACAGCACACCAAAGACGGTCTGTCTGATCCGACTCTATACACCTGAAAAAAACATCAATGTGAGGGGTCAGTATTTGGGGAAATACTGAGTGAGAAAACACATTACTAGGGTATTGTAGAAAATAACATCGCATTTAAAACAAAACACATATATACAAACATATTATACTTCAAGCATTTGATCCGATCGAAACCCTAATATCTTAGTATGCATATTGAACATTATCACAACATCTAACGATCGATCGATATGAGTCCGGGATAGTTCAACCAGCCGACTCGCAGATACAGGCCCCGGGATAGTTCAACCAGATAGGCTCTGTATCGCATGTACAAACAAGTATGATAGACGACCCATGAAATCTCTATCTATGACTTACCCGGACGCTGGTGATCACACAGCCTATTGACACCCAATAGGTAGCTTGTTTCCCCCGGATCATATACTAGTTTTCACAATCTATATATATTCGATAATACGATGCACAAATTCATTTCTATCGATAAAATACTATAGCATGCGATGTAGTTTAATATTATATTTATAATATAAAAACTATCTATTGCGTAATAATACTCAAAGTAAAGTTTAACTCACAACGATCGCTATTCCTTATATCCAAACGTAAGCTCCAGGAGACTGGTCCGTCAATCCTCGTCGAGCTTCTTGGTTCGTCATACTCGTAGATCGATAGTCCGTCACATCTATCACAGGATTCTATCGTTAAAATATATACTTAGAGAATCTTGTTCTTAAAAACTGCACTAGGTACCTAACACGACAAAAGCACGAAATATAATCGTCGTGTTCTAAACGTATCTTTCTCTATAGATCTCTATTCATATCTCTATTACTCATCATGTTAATGTTCATTGCTATAATGTCTTATTAATATTCATTTTAAGACATTTGTCAGAGTTCTACGCCCATATCATGCCATCAGAGGCCAATTTTCGCTCCCGGAAGTCCCCCGGAGGTCACGATCGAAGTAGGGCACGTCGTGCTAGCTTGGCACCTCGTGCCCTTCATTTTTCATGAAGGGCACGACGTGCCCTTCACTGGTGCACGTCGTGCACCCTTGTGGTGCACGTCGTGCACCCTTCTGGTGCACGTCGCGCACCAGCACGACGTGCTGAAGTGCAGCACGTCGTGCGCACTTTGGGGGCAGCGTTTTTTTATGCTTCTGGACCATTTCCGAAGCTCCAAATACCCCAAAACTTATACCAATTCATATCCAATTCATTTAAACATGTTATAAACACTTTAATCACTCCGGAATCAACCATAAACGCCTCAAAACGTCGAATTCCATATAATTACGATATACACGGAAAAACAGCCCCATATTCTTCATTTTTCGTGGTAAAAACGTGTAACTAACCTTGTTTTGATGCTTGGGATAGGTAGAGGCTTGAATTCCGAAGAGATCGACGCGAAAATCGTCCGAAACGGACGCCGGACGGAGAAACGGCGGAGTGACGATGTTTTGATCGGTAAGAACGAATGATTTCTGGATCCTTCTTCTGATCCTTAATCATAATCATTTTCTTATATATATATAACATGGCTAAAGGTTAGCTTTGATCTTTCTTTTCTTCCTTTATTACAATTTATCCTTTGAACTTTTCTTTTGTTCAATTTAGTCCTTCGCTTAATCAATTTACCTTTTAACCAATTTGTATACGTATTATTTATATCTAATAAACAATACTACTCCAAATATAATTATTCTCGTCGATAATCTTCCAATTACTATTCTCGAGGCTAAATTGGCTAATTTGTACTTTGATCCTTGAATTCTTCAAAATTGACAATTTAGCCCAAAATGAATCCGCGTCCAAATTTTAAAAGGTCTCCGATTGACCTGAAACTTTTACCACCAATACTATAAAACATTTCGCGGACCTTGGCGAAATAATTCCAATTTCGGACTTAACTGGTTAAATTACCACTTTAGTCCCTGAACTCTAGTTTGTAACTTTTCTTGATATTTTTCCTTATTTTCTTATTCTAATCCTCAAACATATACGTCTTACTCCATATTATCCTTTTCTTTAATATCCCATATCTTTATCTTTGCAACTCCGGTCCTTCTCTGCCGGACACGTTGCACTAAACGGCACCTGAACTTACGGGGTATTACAGCAGGCTGATTCGTGAGAAGGAGAGGCGTCGCCGTAACACCGCCCAGCTAGCCAATGATCTGACTGACTTCACTGAAGCCATCGTGGGTACCTACTTGGAGCGTCATCCTGATGGGGACGTTGAATTCTTATATGGCTTTCCCGAGGGGGTTAACAGTGAGAGTGAGCCAGATTCTCCCCAAGACTTGTTTGTCTCCATCAAGTCTGAAAATGGTGGAGGTGCTGCTGAGGTTGCCGAACAGTCTGCCCAAGGGGTCCAGGAGCCTGCCAAGGCTGGCGAGAAGCCTCTTGTTCCCGGTTTGGGAGGTAGTCCTGAGGAGAAGGACTTCAGCTTGCTTATATCTTCGGAGCGGCCTTTTGCTGCTCTGGACTTATTGGATCGGCCTTCTGATCTGGAGTCTATCCTTCCAGGGTCCGATCCTCTTAGTCTTGCCGATGTCCCTTCTCCCACCCGTTCTGGCAACATTCATGTCGATGCTTCTTCTTCAGCCAGGCGGGGTTCGCAGGAGGGGCTATCTGTCCCAAATATTTTGGAGGGGAACAAAGAGGCTGCCCCGGAGAAGGTTGAGCCAGAGATCATCAAGCTTTAGATTCCTCTTTCTCTTTTTAGTTTTTGTATAGGAAGAATTTTCCTTTTTTTTTTTTTTTGTTATGTACTTTGTACATTTGTATATTTTTTTTTGTTAGGAATTTTACTTTCCTTTGTAATAATTTTTTTTTGTGGGGCATTTGCCCTCTTCTTAATATATATCTTTTTTGCCTTCTTTATTTTTGAGATAGCTAGTTTCTATGTTCTCTTTATTTTAGGCGATATATATATTTTGACTGTGTATTTTCCTTTTTTGGGAGTGAACTCGTCAGTTCTCCTCTTTGGAAATATTTTAAGTAATCAGTAATTACGGTAAAGAGACGATATCTGTGGAAATTCCTTGTCCGAGCAAGGGTAAATTAAAATACTTGCATAAATTCAAATACAATAGCGTGATGAAATATCACTTGTAGAAATTGAAACACAATGCTGTGATTAAACATCACTTTGAGGAATTGAAATACAATATTGAAACTAAACATCGCTTGACTAATTATGTTAATTCTTAAGGAATAACTAATCATGTCGGATGGTGATCCATTGTCACTAAATTTTCCTCAAGTTGTTGGCGTTCCATGTCCTTGGTATGATTCTTCCCATGGAGTTAGTGAGTTTAAATGTTCCTTCTTTAATGACCTCGCTGATGGTGTAAGGTCCTTCCCAGTTTGGCTGCAGTTTTCCGCTTCCTGCTTCTCCTTTTTTGACTTCGGTTTTTCGCATGACGAGGTCGCCTAATTTGAATTTTCTTTTCTTTACATGGCTGTTGAAATATTTGGCCGTCTTTTGTCTGTAGGCTTCCATCCTGATGTCTGATCTGTTGATTTTTTCAACCAGGAGATCCAGATTGTTCATGAGCTCTTCTTCGTTTTCTTCTAGGTTTAGCTGGTTGTCTTCTGTCCTTGGCGTGGGTGCGCCGATCTCTACAGGAATTACAGCCTCCGTTCCATAGGCTAGGGCGAATGGAGTTTCGCCCGTTGATTCTCTAGGGGCGGTACGGTAGTTCCATAGGACGCTGTAGAGTTCTTCTACCCATCTTCCTTTGCATTCGTCTAGTCTTCTTTTTAGTCCGGCCAGTAGGATTCTGTTGGCCACTTCGGTTTGCCCATTTGATTGTGGATGGTAAACCGAAGTGAACCTTAGGTCGATCTGATACTCGGCACAAAACTTTCTAAACTTTGCTGAGTCGAACTGCTTTCCGTTGTCTGTGATCAGCACCTTCGGTATTCCAAACCTGCACAAGATAGATCTAAAGAAAAAGTTAGTTATGCGTTGTTGGGTGATTTTTGCCAGTGGTTCTGCCTCTATCCACTTGGTGAAGTGGTCGATTGCCACTACCAGGAACTTCCGTTGTCCTGTGGCTAAAGGGAGAGGTCCCAGGATGTCCATACCCCACTGGGCGAACGGCCATGCACTGCCGATGGGTTTCATTTCTGAAGCTTGCTTTCTCGGTACCAAGGCGTGTTGCTGGCAAGGCCAGCATCCCCTTACTAGCGTTGTAGCTTGTTCCTTCATCGTGGGCCAATAATAGCCTTGTAGCAGTGCTTTCCTGACCAGTGTTGATGCTCCGTCATGTGCTCCGCAGGTCCCCTCATGTAATTCTTTCATGATGTACTCTCCTTCTTCTTTGTTCACACATCTTAGCCAGGGATGGGTGAATGACCGTTTGTACAGCTGGCCGTTGTATATTCCGAACTTTGATGATAGTACTATTATTCTTTTGGCTTCCTTCTTATCCTCGGGGAGTATTCCATTAGCCAGGTATGCTGTGAGGGGGGTCATCCAGGTTTCTTCCCCTTCTACCATCAGTACTTCGCCTTCTTCAATTTCTTCTTGAAAGCTAGGCTGTCGTTTGATTTCATGAGGGATGTTTCTCATTGAGTCGTAATTCTTTGTTGCTGCCCACTTTGCCAATTCGTCTGATCTTCCATTCATTGCTCTGGGTATTTGCTGTAACGACCAGGATCGCCCATTATCGGCAAAGAAGGTTTTGGCTTGCTTGGCGTATTTCTTCAATGTAGCTTCTTTTACTTCGAAGTTCCCTGAGACTTGGTTCACGACCAGTTGCGAATCACTATAGATCTGGACTTCGGAGATGTTGAGTTCTTCGCATAATTGCAACCCTGTTATCAGCGCCTCATATTCCGCAACATTGTTGGAAGCTGGAAATTCGAGTCTTGCTGAGTATTCCATTTGGATTCTTCCTGGTCCTTTGAGCACGACTCCGATCCCCGCTCCTTCTCCGCAAACTGCTCCATCGACGTGTATCTCCCAGGGAGTCGTTTTGTTCTCCATGGGTTCTTTGAATGTTAATTCTGCGAAGAAGTCGGCTAGTGCTTGAGCTTTCAGTGCTTTTCGAGCTTCATAGATAACGCCCAGGCTTCCTATTTTGACGGCCCATTCTGCTATGCGTCCACTTGTCTCCGCCTTCTGGAGGATTTTTCGTAATGGTTGGTCGGTTCATACAATGACTTGGTGTCCTTCGAAGTAATGTCGGAGCTTGATGGTGGCGGTGTATACGCACAGCGCCAGCTTTTCCAACTTCGGGTATCTTAGCTCCGCATCTCTGAGTACTTTGCTAATGTAGTAGATCGGGTATTGTTCTCCTCCTTTTTCCGATACCAATACTCCTGCTATTGTTTCGTCAGAGCAAGAGATGTATAAATATAACACGTCGCCCGGATCTGGTCTCGCCAAAAGTGGGGGCGAGGATAGGAAGCTTTTCAATTCCTCAAACGCCTGCTGGCATTCTGCTGTCCATGTGAAGTTCTTGATCTGTTTCAGGGTTTTGAAGAAAGGTAGACATCGTTTTGCCGAGCAGGACATGAACCGACCTAGAGCCGTGATCCGGCCGTTGAGCTTCTGGACTTCATGTATGCTCCGTGGCGGCATCATTTTTAAGACCGCTTCGATTTTATCTGGGTTAGCCTCAATACCCCGCTGAGAGACCATGTATCCCAAGAACTTGCCTGCCGGTACTCCGAATACGCACTTTTCCGGATTGAGTTTTAGCTGGTATCTCTTTAGCGTCTCTAGGACTATCTTCACATCTGTTGGGTGGTCTTCAGCTCAGATGCTTTTGATGATCATGTCGTCCACATAAACTTCCATGTGTTTCCCGATCTGATCTCTGAATATTGAGTTCACCAGTCGCTGATATGTGGCTCCTGCGTTCTTCAGACCGAAGGGCATCATCTTGTAACAAAATAATCCCTGGTCCGTTATGAAGGCCGTCTTCTCCTGGTCTTCAGGTGCCATGGGTATCTGATGATATCCCGCCTTGGCATCTAGGAATGTATAGAGGGCGTGACCTGCTGTGGAGTCTACTAACTGATCAATGTGTGGGAGCGGGAAACTATCTTTGGGACATGCTTTATTCAGATCTGTGAAGTCCACACACATTCGGTAAGTGCCATTGGACTTTTTTACCATCACCACATTTGCTACCCATTTGGGGTAATAGGCGTCCTTGATCACGTTTGCTGCTTTTAACCGGGCGACCTCTTCTGCGATGGCGAGTTGTTTTTCGGGCGAGTGCCTTCTTTTCTTCTGTATCACTGCCTTCGCGTCGGTCGCTATGTTTAACCGATGACATATGACGTCCGGGTCTACTCCGATCAGTTCGTCTGTTGTCCAGGCAAAGGAGTCTCCAAGCGATCTGAGGTTTTCTGTCAGAGATCGTTTGATTTCTTCTTCTAGCTCATCTCCCACTTCTATCTCCTTTCCTGGGGATAATTCGATTTTCGCGGTTCGCCCATAATGCTCCGCCCTTTCCTTCTTCTCTGGAGGTTCCATTGTTAGTACTGGCAAGGTTATATGTACTTTCCTGAGAGCTGTAAAGTATGCTTCTCTGGCTGACTTTTGGCATCCTCTGATTTCGGCATCGCCTTCTCTGGTTGGGATTTTCATCAGTAGGTACCTCATGCAAATGGATGCGCACGTATCGTGCAAAAGTGGCCTTCCGAGAATTGCGTTGTATGCAAAGTCCATATTGACCACCATGAATTCTGCTCGGATCTCTTTGTAGATCTCTCCATCCCCCAGTTGGATGTTTATCTCCAGTGATCCTTCCACCTGTACAGATTTGCCTCCTAGTCCCACCAGTGGAGTAGAGACATGTGTCAAATTTTCTTTCTTGAGTCCAATTCTGCCGAACACCTCCATTGTGATCATGTTTACCGAACTTCCCGTGTCTACAAGCATCTGAGATACCTCGAAATTGTTGAGTCGCCCCTTGACAACCAGGGCGTCCTCATGGGGGACTGATAAGCCATGACTATCGCCCTCCGAAAAAGATACGCTTCTGAATTTCTTAGCATTTGGTGCACCTGGGCTAACTGAGTAGACTGTTCTTGCAGCTTTCTTTCTTGTAGTATTGCTGTCTCCTCCGGTTGATCCGCCCATTATTACGTTAACTACGCCTGCTGGCTCTGGCCTGGGTCTTCTGGCGGTTTCTTCTTTCCGCTCTTTCTTTCTTTCTGATTCCGTCTCTCTGGCTTCGGTGTCCCTTTTTACGAACTGGGAAAGAGATCCCCTTTCTATCAGCTTCTCTATCTCCTCCTTCAGGTGCCAGCATTCATCTGTGGTGTGGCCGTTGTCTCTGTGAAATTCGCAGTATTTGCTGTTGTCTCTTTTGCTGGCTGATGCAGCGTTCATCTTCCTCGGCCATCTGACCTTCTCTCGGCTGTCTTTTACCCAAAACAGTACGTTGGTTCTGGTTGTGTTCAGGGGCGTATATCGCCTATCTTCGTCTTTTTTCCTTTTATTTCTGAAATGGTCGTTGCCTTTTTCTCCGAACCTCTTTCCTGTGGGCGATCTGTCCCCATTTCTTCTTTCTGTAAACGTTCGTTCTTCTACCCGTCCGAGGCGATTCTCTATCTCCCTCTGGCCATCATCCACTCTGATCTGTGTATGTGCGATGGTCATCAGTGTGGTAAATGATTTTGGTGATTTAGCCAACAACTCCTTTCGTAAGTCGGAGTTGGTAGTTCCATTGAGTAATGCTGTGTAGGCGATCTCCTGGCTCAGGTCTTCTATCTGCATCGCCTCCTTATTGAATCTTTCTACATACTTCCTGAGTGTCTCTCCTTCCCATTGCATGATGGCCAGCAGGTCTGTGGACAGCTTCTTTTGAGGGATGCATGCTACGAATCTAGCCTGGAAAAGTCCTGAGAATTGTTTGAACGTCAGCACTGATCCTGGCTTTAAACTCTGGTACCATTCCTGCGCCAGACCTTTTAAGGTAGTAGGAAAAAGTTTGCATAGTACGTGATCTAAGTTTGTCTGAACATTGATCACCGCTTGGAATTTGTGAATGTGGCTCTTGGGACAGCCTGTTCCATCGTATGATTCCAAATTTGGAGGGTATCTGAACTTTGTAGGGAACTCGTGAGAGATGATGAAATCTGCAAGTGGTGAGTCACTTCGAAGAGAGATGTCTACGTCTTCACATCTTATTCCAAGCCTGCTCATGACTTGGCGGACTTTTTCCTCCAGATGCTCTTCTCCGCCTTTGAGGGTGTGTTGTTCATCCATCCAACGTTCTTCATCTGGAATTACTATGGGGGCGTTTTGTTTCTTTGCGGAGTTTTCCGGGGCACCTTCCTCTCGCATCGGTTCTTTTCCCTTGTCCATAGTTGACGTTGACTTCTGCACTGGTGATTTCGCTGATCCCTGCTCCGGCGACTTTAACGAGATACTCTGTTTGATGTCTTTGAGTAGACTGGTGATTTCTAGGAAAGCCTTGAACATTGCTTGGTTGTTGATTGGCTCTTCATCAGGTGCTATGGCTATCGGAGGTACCGTCTGTCTTATCGCCAGGGGGTCGCTGGTTTCTCCTTCTTCGCTGGTTGGGGGAACAGATTTAGGGCCGGTGGTTCTGTTTCCCTGTCTTCTCTGTTGGTAGCTGGTAGAGTGTTATCTTGTAGGGGATCCATTCTTGAAAAAGCAAATTCTGAAAAAGTATCTAAAAGGAACGACGAAACTGATAAGTTCCACGTTCACCGCACCAAATGATACAGGTCGATCTTAAAGGGTCGCCCGTACTGTTTTTCCTGCACAAGTAACAAATATAAGCTCAAAGGACCTCAGGCTTGCTCAGCCTGAAAGCCACTCCGATGCTTAAGTCAGAGAGGGTTTTTTGGAAGGTAAATGAGTGTAAGAGTATTTAATTCTGATTTTGTGCTTACCCTTCTCAGCATTCGGTGGCTTCCTTTTATAATGAGTTTAAGGCGGTTGTTATCTGGTAAATCGTGGGTTTGTCCCACGATTAGTGATAATGGTGAAGGCACGTTCCCGATTATCCCGGGTAGTGGGTGTCAGGGAACGGAGTGGATGAGGTCGCCTAGATGGCAGACCTGGATGAGTTCGCCCGAGGATGGGAGGTTTGGAGACCCGTTGGGCGAGCATAGCATTTGTTAGGCGATGCTTGGAGTTCTAATATTATTAGGGCGGTATCAAAATTTATATCTTAACTCTTAATATTTTAATTGTATGAATATTATGTTTTCACATGCTAGTTTCATATTGACATTTAATTTATTATTAAATAATAAAATTATTATATAAAGTTTTCTATGAATCCATTTGGCATTATCCTTTCAATTATTTTTCTTTCTTTCTTTTGGGAATACCACTTTTTGAGCATGTGGTTTTATTCTCTATGATTGAGTTCTAATAATTAGAGGAAGAAATGTTTTAATTTTACAATTAAGCTTCCATGTTAAGGAACATAGCATGCATTTTTTAATTCGATAATGACATGTAATGTGTGAAAAGAGGTGACTTTACAATTATAGATCCCTAACACATTAGCTTCTAGTGGAATTTATCCATTAATCATATTGTGTCAAAATGATAAAAAAATATACATTTTTCACCTTATAAACTTTTAATTTTTTGATTTTCAATCACTTACATTTATTACTATAAATTGAAGCCTTACACTATTAATTTGATAAAAAAAATTATTCTATTGAAAAGTATTTTTTTTTTACTTCAATAAAGTTAAATGAAGTCTCTGTTTTTTATTTTATAAAAAAGAAAGTGTATTAATATCAGAATTAATATCTTGAATGGATTTATAAAGTATCAATATTACTCATATGAATTGTTTTATTAAATGAAATATAAATGTATCATTGAATGGTCACATCCATAAATGTAAAAGTAAGATAATGTAGAGCTATATACTACAATAATAAAAAAAAAATAAAAATATATTTACAAAAATTTAAATTACTGAAAATTACAAAAATAAATAATTTAAAATTATTTAATATATAGGCATAATTTATGTTTCACTTATTATATGCTAAAAAGTAATTAAAAATTTTACTATTTAAAATTGTAATGATAATGCATTATTTATATTTACTTGTGAAATATGCAGTTTTTTTTAACGAAAATGTTAAAATTACAAATAAACTCAATAATTTTGATCATTTTAGTTATACATAAATAAAAAAATTATATACGTTTTTATTAAAAATATTATTGTTTTATATATTTTATAAGAAAATTTAAATAAGAATATTTTGATTACACATCAAAATTATCGACAAATAAAATTTATGCCTGCTTTACTTTGTCTTAATTTTGTTACCATCATCAATCTTACAAAAGCCTAAATTAAAAAGTTTTGACGTGTTGTTGACTCATTCAACTTCCGGATTAACGGTCATCACTTCAGCCGTCGTTTTGGATCTTTAGTCAAACAATAAAGTGAACTAAACTAACCATACGGCACCGTTCAACCACTTCTTTCTCATTCTCATAAACATTCTTAGAGGTGGCAAAAGGTCCGGTTCTAACCATGAACCGAACCAAAACTTGATCGATTAAATCTAACTAATACTGGTTTAATTTAGAGTGGGAATCGGATTCGCGCCGGTTTTATATTTATGAAGCAGTATACTCTTGTTCAGGTTTAGAGGAATAATTATACAACGCAACGGTTGCGCCACGTCATTCGTGCAACAAACCAATGAGGCGTTAGTTATGTGTAAATGTTTAATGATAAAAAAAATAAGTAATAAATAAAGATTTCCTACCGCAAATGATTATTAGCTTGTTGTAAAAATGGCGCGGCACATCTGTTGTGTGGGATAAACACTCGGTTTAGAGTCGCAGGTTTCTAACCTAAATTCGACAATCCGATTCAAACATAAATTTTTTACTTTAAATAAATAAACTTCTTGAATCTATACCTTATCCACTTACTCCATCAGTACCTAATCGCCGTTAATAGGAAAAAAACAATACCTAATCCATATGCATTTGTTAAAAAGTTATACATTTTGAGTGAAATCCCAACACATAAAAAAGTCTATCATTTGTTACATTCTTATATCACATCTATAATAAAATGACATAAATTTTGTATTATGTTTATGAGAGAAGTGATACCAGTTTTATATTTTTTTTATATACAAGATGTTTTTGACATATTTTACCTATGAAATTACATTTTTAAATATTTTTTGTTCAAGCTAATATATAGTAGAGTCGGATAATAAAATTTTATCAACGAGTTATAACTCAAATGATATAAACGCTGAACAATAAACTGTCAACGTCATGGATTCAATTCCTTCAAAAAGCACTTCCTCCTCCCCAATTATTTAAAAAATAAAAAATAAAATTTTAATCTTAAATTTTAAACAATTACACGTATAGATGCGGTTTGAACTCGTAATTTCATTTAAATTATTTTAGTTTAACAACTTTAAGTCTCCATTCAAATTAATTAAGTTTAATAATAAATGTAATTTAGTTTAACAACTTTCCAACCACATATCCTCAGTGCATTTCTTATATCACCGCACCAACAATACTCTGCCACGTGTAGTAATACCCACTGCAATGACAGTTCAAAGCCACGTTTCACCTGTCACTATAGACAAATCCCAAAGCAAAAGGCACATTAAGATCAACACAAAAGCGTGTCAAAGACGACACCGAACGGCAGCCGACTTGGACCGACCATCGCCACGTCATCACCCCAAAGCAGCCCACCAGTTGCTTCCTAACTCCCACACCCTCTCCTCTTCCTCCACGTGTTCCATTTCAAACGGCTAGTTTTCCCTCTTTAAATTATTTTTTATTTTTTTAACCGCCAAAAGGATAACTTTAATCCCCACACGAGGGTAAAAAATATTTTATGGAAACCCCCAGTGTTTTCTGGCGTTAACCGCGTCGATTTTTGCCTTTTTTTACTGTAAAAAAAGTAATAAAATATTTTAAGAGATTAGAACACGCTATATAAGCGCCCACTTAACATATTTCAAAACAAAACTGAAACACGGTTCTGTCTTTAAAAACTATTTACCTTAACACCAACACTACTGCTGTACAATATCATCAAATCAAATCAAATTTTTTAAAATTTTCAAGGTTTGTATTGTCTCTTATCTTCAAGATTTGCTCATATATTTTCATATTTATCTCTAATCTAATGAAATATTTTTGAATTCAATGCAGATTTATAACACAAGATCATCATTTTTTAGTTTATTTATTGAACTATGGCTTTGGGAAAGAGATGCAATTCAATGAAGTTAAGCCGTGGCGCTGGATACGAAAATGAAGAAGCTTTGAAGCGATTAGGTTGCGTGAGATTTACGCGTAGTTTCGGGAGGAAAAGGATTGTCATTTCTAATGAGGATGTCGAATTATTAGTTCCGGATTCGCCTATTAAAACTCCGAAGCTTCGTTGTTTCGAGCCTGATGAGAAATCTTTAATTGAAAGCTTGCCTCAGGAGATTCTGGTTAGTTTTAAATTTTAGTTAAATTATTAATTTAGCTTGAATTAATTTGTTTTTATGCTTTGAATCTAATGTTTAATTATTTGATTTGCAGATTAGGATTATATGTGGAGTTGATCATGATGATTTAAAGCAGCTTTTTCATGTATCTACAGCAATTAGAGAAGCTGTAAGTTTAATTAAAATGTTCATTTTAGTTCCTAGAGTTTGTTAATTTTTTTGAACTGTTATTGATTTTGATTTTATTTACAGACTTTGGTGGCTAAAGAATGTCATTTCGCCTACAATACACCGAAAAAGACTCGAAAATATTTAAGTCCGTTCGATTTAGAAAATCAGAGCGATTTTGATGAGTTAAAAGTTCCAAATGCGCCAAAGCAACGGAATTTTAAGTCTCCATTCAACTGGGAAGATCTATCCGATGTATCGGTTGATTTATTCGCTTCTTTCGGGACGGTTCTTCATGGAAACAGAGGAGAAACAGAGTAGGTTTTGTTTTGTTTTGTATATAACACGAATTTGAAGTTAATTGTAGATAGAGAAGAGGGGGAAATTGGAGATTTGATAGTTCTTTTTATCAGATCTTTGTTTTTGGGTAGTTTTGTGTACATGGCAAGAATCTTTACGGGCTAAAGGTTAATTTATTCTTCAACACTTTCCATTGAAGATTTAGATTGGCTTGTTTGTATCTTTGTTAGTGTACAATATATTTATTTTAGGGCAATCTATGCCCTTTTGGTTCGATAAATTACGAGTTTGATTATGTAAATTCGGCATAAAATAAAGAACAATGTCTCGTATATTGTTTCGGTTTGTTTACGTATAACGTTTAAATAGTTGATAGACTTGTTTTTACTAATTTAATCGCTCTTTAGTATATTGTTTTTCTTTTAATGTTCGTAGAATTAAACTCACGAACATTTGGTAAAACTAGTTCATATTGACTTGTGAATGACATGATCAATTTTAGTTTTCATATCATCAGATTTCAGTCAATTTATCGATTTGCGAAAAAATAGTTAGTGTATTTGTTTATCAATTTTTATAAAAGGTGTTATTTATGAATTCTTGTCTAAATATTTCTATTATTTTCTAGACATTTTATGTTAGATCATTTTACCATTGAACAAATGAATAAATTAATATATATTTTATGAAAAATTAAATAACTTTAGAACACGCATAATTTTTATGTTTTTATTTTTGGTTAAATGAAATTAAAATTATAAAAAAGTGCAATTTAAAATATAAATTTTAGCTTTCTATATTATTTTAGCAATTTAAGGGAAGAGAGAGCAATTAAAGCGTATGTTTAGCAATGAGATGTGGAAGAAGAACTAATATACATGGAAGTAAAATATTTTGTGTAGAATATTGGAGGCAAGCATTAGTAAGAAATATCCAATTTAAAAGAATATGCTATCTTAGTTAAGATTTTTGCTTGCAAACTCATTAATATTCTTAAGTAAAATTATCAGAAATGGAAATTGTTAAGCTCCAGGTGTACTCAACTTAAGTAGGGGATTAAAGATTCGATTATGCATTAATGAAATTTGATACTTTACCTTAACAAGTATTAGGAACATTAATAATCATATAGTAGGAGTATATATGGAAAGTTCATAAATTATTTGGAATTGGTAGCTGAGCTGTCTGGTTTGATTTAGAGCTATATGAGCCTGATGATAAAAAAGAGGATCAAGTGATCAACTACTTCAATCCAGAGAAATTTTAAAGTAGACTATGTCGGTCGGTGGATAGAACTGATATTAAATTATTAAAAAATTGTACGCATTCAATAATATGTTTTAATATTATTAGTTTTGTCTACGAATAACGTGACAAGCGTTTCATATGATCATGAAAGAGGGTGAAATGTGAATTATAACCATTAAAGTTCTCTTGAACTAGTTTAGCATAAAATGAAATGAAATTGAAACTATTAAAGGTTTTTAAGATAACAAATGTGTAATGAAAATAAATGTTGAATAGATAAGTTAATAATTTATTAAATCTGTTGCTTAATGTTACAAAATCCATCAAACAAATTTTAGTTCAATGAATTAAGAGTAGGATAACTAGTCAGAGAATAAAATGACAAAGTCTGTTTCCTTTCTACCTTCATATTAGTTCATATCACATCATTTATTGCAAATCATGCCATTTTGTCCTAATTTTACTTGATTTTGAAAAATCAAAATTTAGAAATTAGAACCAAAATGCTTTGCAAAGCATTATACATATTATCAGGATGTATTTTAATTTTTCTTATTTTAAAGTACAAAAAAAATGATAAAAACATTTTGAACCGGCTGGTTCAATTTTATGTTGAATTATGAACCATCGATTCCAAACCAAACCGGCCGGTTGGTGAACCATGCAATGCATAGATTCAGTTCTGAACTTTCTTGCCACCTTCAAAAGCAAACACAATGAACCACTTCAAACACAGGTTACTGATCTCTATTACTAATAGTATATGCAGCAATCACAATGTCTGCCATAAACAACTCAAAAAACTTGACAGCAAATATATTGCTAACATACTACAATTTCTCTATAGAAAATACTCTATGTTAGAACATTGACTATTGCCTAGTATTTTCTTTTCCAAAAATGATCGGTTCATGCGCTATACATATACACCAGCACAAATGAACATTTCAGAATGTGTTAGAACACAAATTCCTGACCTTTCCAAAAAAATCAGAAGCATAAACTCCCGTTCCGCTAAAAAACTATACAGAAGCACTACGCTCGAACGCTCACCATGGGGCTTCAACCACCTCCCGGAACATAAGCTCGTGATTCTCCCTGTTTTCCCCCAACTGCTGAAGCTCAATGTCGATTCTATTAGTTTCCTCTTCTATTTCTAAAAGCTGGGTTTCAAGAGTTCTCCTCCTTTCTTCTGCAGAAAGTTTTCTGTCGGTTAGTACTTTATATCTCCTTGGCTTATCGGCAAGTTTCATTAGCTGATCCAACCGTTCAATCAAGAAATCAACGTTCATTCCTAGTTTCTTGAATGCTTCCAATGTGTTCTTCCAAGTAATGAAACTGTCTAGCGGTGTAGTAAGCTTGGAAGCTCTAATCGCATCAGCGATGTTAATAGTCTCCGCCATTACTCCTGCAGCTAGTTTTAAGTTGAGGCCCTCGAGAAGATGCTCATGAAGAAATGATTTTGTGCTGCAGCAAAGGTTATAATACTTGTACTGTAAGTATTTAGATAACTCAGGGTTTATAACCAAACCGTTGTTCAGAATGTTGAAGTCCTCGAAACTTTTCACTTCCTTAAAATCAATAGCAGATTCAGATAATCTGATTCCATCAAGTAAACCAGAGCCAAGACCATAACTTTCATCTTCATAATATTCCGACGTGGACCCAATGTCAGTACCAGCATCCATCATCGCATTCTTTTGATTGTCGAGTTCTAGACTGCACGTTGACACTGGCTCTGCCTTGAGATATTCTATAGTCGCAACCGCATTTTCTGATTGCACTGTGGAATTGACCATAGGAGTAGATAAGTTTTGCAATCATTTTGGCAGATTTTTAAATTACAGTTACCATTTAGTTCAGCTAAATGCTTAAAGAACTTACCAGGACTCGCTTCCTTCAAGCAACCTTCCAACTGTAAGAGACCAAGAGCAACATCTACCTCTTCGGAACCCTTTACTCTCACAATGTAAACCTTACGAGAGGGAAGATAGCAGTAAGTAGATAGTTTCCAATCAAAACAAACAAGTTACATTTACACTTCGCATCTAAACGCGATAAGATTATATAAGCATACAACATGCTAAATCATGAACCTTTGAAGAAATCAAGAGAGAGATAATTCTAGTTAACACATTCTCACTAAACTATAATTCTAGTTAAATTTGGCAATGCTGGCCAAATTCTCAAGCCTCTATATGGATTTTGGCACACTAACTAAGGCATCTTGTTAAATATTGGGTGCCAAAAGGTCATCAAGCATGCGATGTAAGATTTTCAGTAAAAACATTGTCAATAAATTGAATTGATTATAGTTTAGACAAAATATACTAATGTAATCATAAGAGATGTAATCATTACATAATACATTAAAGGCCATTTGTGCAATTAGCTCCAAAATTAACTATCTAAATTGTATCTCTATTGTCTTTTTCACACACAATAAGGAACCATATTAACTCAGTTAAACTACTGTAGTTTTCCAATTTATACAGAATTCCATCACATTTATATCCCTTCAATTTCTGATTGTATAGCAATTCATCAATATGACAAAAATGTCTACATACAAAGAAAAGCATCAAACTAGTACCTTGAATTTAGCCGGTCTCACTAGCTGAAAAACCACTACATCACCCTGCACTAACTTGTGAGCTATGGAGAAACCTCTCCATCCACCACTGAGGCCTACCTTTGCTGTAAGATATTTTGCTTCAGAGCATACTCCATTCTCATCTTCCAACTCCATCATTGTGTCTCGTATTGGCATATGTTCATCGCAAAATTTTCTAGGAAGACCCTGTCATCCAGAATGTTAGCCTATTAATTATGCGAAAATGCAAGAATGTATTTAGACAAGGAGAAAAAGAATACTCACCATCCAGAAACATCCTGTGACATGAGAAGGCAACATATATTTTATCAAACTAGGGAATTGAGGTGGTAGATTAGCTTGAACTTCTTTTGCTCGTTGCATCACATAATTCCTGAGTCCGTCGTTATCATAAATGCTTTCATTTGTTTCTCGCTTGCATTTATCACTAAGGTAAGAGCAGCAAAAGAATTGTTATAGTATAGTCCAATTGAACTCCTAGTATGTACTCGAAAATCGCATACTCTTCGATTGAATTCACTTACCTTTCAGACTTTACAGGATTTTTGCAAGATACCTGATCATGAATTAGTCATCATTCACATCAATTGAACCTCACAAGTTTTTAATCATTTTAAAGCAAAATAACCATAAGCAACAATTAATTCTAATATCCAAGAACAATGCATTTTCAAAAAAAAAAATTCAAAAACCTAAAGCAGTTTTACAAACAGTTAGGAGGCAATTCATTTTCTTGCCTTTTCTAGGATCAGAAACAACAACTATAAAAAGAAAGGTTACTGTTACTATATATCAACACCTTTCGTATTTTTTTTCGATTTAAGCATAATCTAGAAAACATAGCACCATATATAACAACCTTTCATTTTGTGGCATATATAGCCAAAGTGCCTTATACCACATCGTTTCGGTCATTCACACGGCCAAACACGACATCATTTTTACGGAAATTTCTGCATAAAACGTAAAGTGGACTATACAATGAAATGTTTGAAAAGTTTAGAATGCGAGGTTTGACATTTTGCAGATTATGCTTAAATCGAAAAAACCGCATAAATTAATTAAAATGACTAATAAAACAGAACACACACAAAAATCACAAGATAAATTAAAACAAACAAATAAAGAAATAAGTAATGAAACTCACTGGCTTGTAAGTAATACTGAGAAGTTTATCCTTGACCATTTTCCGAGGTCTTGCTCGCTTAGTCAGCTCCTGCAAAAACATAAAACAAAACCCAAATCAGTAAAAACAAATGGAACCCATTAACATGCATTAAACAAACAACAACGAATCATAAGAGCCAAGAACAAAAAACCTGGAGTTTTTTTGGCTGAACAACGGTCATAGGAGCAAAACACAGAGAAGAAACAAAACAGTGAACTTTGTTGAGGTTATGACAGATTATGGAGGGAGTGTGCAATTTCAAAAGTTTAAACTTTTTTTAATTAAAAAGTGTGTTTGTGTGTGTGCGAGTGTAGAAAAAACAGTGGAAGAAAATGTCGGACATTGAAGAGAAGGTGAAAAGACCCGATTAGTTTAAATATGGAATTAACGCTCCTTTTTTTTTCTTTGAATTTAATTTGTTTATTGCTATACTTAAAAAAGTATAAAATCTTCGAGTATGTATTTTAAAGACGGAAAAATTTGATTTTATTTATTTATTCACATAAAATAAATGTTGATTAAAACAATATATAATTAATTAAAATATTAGACAATGTTCTTTGTTTCTAATTTTTATAGCGATTTAAGCTTATTAATTAAAACTTAACATCTTGCATATCATTGTTATAAATTTGATGTTGTATTGTTCATAATTTTTCGGATGCTCAAAGTCTATGTGTAAAATGAAGCAAAAATTGTATGTTTACTTAAGAATATTTTGTTGCCCTTTTTGAATTTGTTTTAATCAAACCTTTTTGAAATTATTTACATGATAAAATCTGACCTTTTACATTTATGGTGATTTAATTACTATCTTTTTATTGGAGAAATTTTTATATAGACTCGGTCTATCACGTCATCCGTAGACTAACCTATCATATTATGACACGTTATTAAAATGATGGCAATCTTGTAAATTCGTTTTTTACTTATTTACACATTTGAATAGTAATATTACAAGATTGTCATCATTGTAATGATGTGTCATAATGTGATAGGTTTGGTTTACGGATGACGTGGTAGACCGAGTCTACCTAAGAATTTCTTGTATTGACAACTCGTAGCTCAATCTCGTCAGTCACAAAAACTTTCAAGTTCCAATAGCCGAAAATAACTATATAATATTAATTTTTTTAAAAATAAAATATAAAATACCACATTTTATATAATATATTACTCATTACATACTTTAAAAAAATTGTGCGTTTATTTTTAAATAGTCCAATTTTAATATTATAAAAGTTCTATTATAAATTTATAGAATATAATCAAAATTTACAGATTTAATAGATTTTTAGTTTAAAATTATAAAATTATGCTGAAAAGTTATTAAAACTCTTAACAATTTCACTCATATAAGCCAGTGATCACAAAACGACACCGCTTCCATTCAGTTATTTTCATTTGTCCTGTTTCTCGCCACTCCTGCAAATTTGGCGCTCCCAGCTCCCTCGCCACTTCTAGGATTGGGATTCTCTCAAGTTCAAAATGAACTTGAGAGGGTCATGTTCACGATTTACACCGTTCAATATAAAATGAACGGTGTAGATCAAAAAAGTAAAATTTTAATCAAATTAATCTGCACCGTTCATTTTACAATGAACGGTGTAGATCGTGAACATGACCTCCTCAAGTTCATTTGAACTTGAGAGAATCCCAATTCCCACTTCTATTACTCAACAACAATCTGAGTCATCCGAGTCCAAAAACCCAAGAATCGGTGATGCTACCGACTCCGATTCTCCGAATGTACAGCCGCCGAAGAAGCGCTTCAATCCCGCGGATTGCAATTTAGGTTTTCTCTTTGCTTTTGTTTTCAGTTTATGTCATTTTGTATTACCTGCTTGTTAAATTATGCATTTCATAATTATTGATATTTGATATAGGTGATCGGTTGTATATTTATTTTATTGCGTTTATGTGTGAGAGTGATTATACTTTGACTTTAGATGTTTATTATCGCTGCAGCAAACTAATCAGGCGTTTTTCATGTTGAAATATTTAATGATAAGAAAATAAGAAATAATTGTCTTGTTGTAAAAATGACATAGCATAACCGTTGCGTGAGATAGTCGGAGTTCGATTGCTGCAAAATCATGCCATTTTGTCCCGATTTTACTTGAAGAATCAAAATCTAGCAATTATATAAGGTTTTCAAGAACAAAATTGTAATTCTTGCAGATTTTGACCTTTTTAACTGGTGGGTAGTTTGTTTATTGTATTGAAGTGTAAGAAGATTTACTTGATAAGTTAATAAGAAATGTTACCATTTTGCAATAAGCTAATCAGTCTAGGCACATTCCGTTAAATTCGATTTTTTACTAATCAATTTTTGATGTATAGAGACCTTACAGTAGATGTATCTTCCTTCATTGAGTTCTTATTCAGTTCTTTCAATTTTAAAGTCATATTAAAATATCACACCGTAGCTAACATACTTTTCATAGAAGTAATTGTCTTGCTTTTGCTAATGGTTTATTCTAAATAATGACTATGTATGCGAATTATAAGTTGATGAATTATGAGTCCTTTCTCTAGGTGTCTGATCATTGAATTCTTCATTGAGTTCTGAACTTCCTTTTCACCTTCAAAAGCAAACACAATGAACAACTTCAAACACAGGTTACTGATCTCTATTACTATTAGTATATGCAGCAATTACAATATCTGCCATAAACAACTCAAAAAACTTGACAGCAAATATATTGCTAACATACTACGATTTCTCTGTAGAAAATCCTCTATGTTAGAACATTGACTATTGCCTAGTATTTTCCTTTCAAAAAATGATCAGTTCATGTGCTATACATATACACCAGCACAAATGAACATTTCAGAATGTGTTAGAACACAAATTCCTGACCTTTCCAAAAAAAAGCAGAAGCATAAACTCCCGTTCCGCTACAAAACTATACAGAAGCACTACGCTCGAACGCTCACCATGGGGCTTCAACCACCTCCCGGAACATAAGCTCGTGATTCTCCCTGTTTTCCCCCAACTGCTGAAGCTCAATGTCGATTCTATTAGTTTCCTCTTCTATTTCGAAAAGCTGGGTTTCAAGAGTTCTCCTCCTTTCTTCTGCAGAAAGTTTTCTGTCGGTTAGTACTTTATATCTCCTTGGCTTATCGGCAAGGTTCATTAGCTGATCCAACCGTTCAATCAAGAAATCAACGTTCATTCCTAGTTTCTTGAATGCTTCCAATGTGTTCTTCCAAGTAATGAAACTGTCTAGCGGTGTAGTAAGCTTGGAAGCTCGAATTGCATCAGCGATGTTACTAGTCTCTGCCATTACTCCTGCAGCTAACTTTGAGTTAAGGCCCTCGATAAGATGCTCATGAAGAAATGATTTATTGCCGCAGCAAAGGTTGTAATACTTGTACTGTAAGTATTTGGATAACTCAGGGTTTATAACCAAACCGTTGTTCAGAATGTTGAAGTCCTCGAAACTTTTCACCTCCTTAAAATCAATAGCAGATTCAGATAATCTGATTCCATCAAGTAAACCAGAGCCAAGATCATGACTTTCATCGTCATAATATTCCGATGTGGACCCAATGTCAGTACCAGCATCCATCATCGCATTATTTTGATAGTCGAGTTCTAGACTGCACGTTGAGACTGGCTCTGCCTTGAGATATTCTATAGTCGCAACCGCATTTTCTGATTGAACTTTAGAATTAACCATAGGAGTGGATAAGTTTTGCAATCATTTTGGCAGATTTTTAAATTACAGGTGCCACTTAGTTCAGCTAAATGCTTAAAGCCTTAAACAACTTACCAGGACTTGCTTCCTTCAGGCAACCTTCCAATTGTAACAGACCAAGAGCAACATCTACCTCTTCGGAACCCTTTACTCTCACAATGTAAACCTTACGAGAGGGAAAATATTAAGTAAGTAGAGAATTTCCAATCAAACAAACAAGTTACAGTTACACTTCGCGTCTAAATGTGATAAGATTATATAAGCAATACAACATGCTAAATCATGAACCTTTGAAGAAATCAAGAGAGATGATTCTAGTTAACACATTCTCACTGAACTATAATTCTAGTTAAATTCGGCTATGCTAGCCAAATTCTCAAGCCTCTATATGGATTTTGGCACAATAACTCTGTCTTGTTAAATATTGGGAACCAAAACGTCATCAAGTGTGCGATGTGAGATTTCCAGCAACTACTTAGTCAATAAACAGAATTGATTATAGTTTAGGAAATATAAACTAATGTAACCATAATAGATTTTGATCATTAAATTAGATGCCATTCGTTCAATTCACTCCAAAATGAACTATCTAAATTGCATATATATTGTCTTTTTCACGCACAATAAGGATCCGAATTAAATCAGTTGAACTACGATTGTTTTCCATATTCTACAGAATGCCATCTTATTTGACTCCCTTTTAACTTCTGATTTTATAACAATTCATCAATTTAACAAAAATGTATTGAGAGATCATGTTTATACATGCAAAGAAAGTATCAAACTAGTACCTTGAATTTAGCCGGCCTGACTAGTTGAAAAATCACTACATCACCCTGCACTAACTTATGAGCTATGGAGAAACCTCTCCATCCACCACTGAGGCCTACCTTTGCTGTAAGATATTTTGCTTCAGAGCATACTCCATCCTCATCTTCCAACTCCATCATTGTGTCTCGTATCGGCATATGCTCATCACAAAATTTTCTAGGAAGACCCTATCATTCCGAATGTTAGCTTAATATGTGAAAACGCAGAACACATGCATTTCGACATGGAGAAAAAAAACACTCACCAGCCAGAAACCTCCTGTAACATGAGAAGGCAGCATACATTTTATCATACTAGGGAATTGAGGTGGTAGATTAGCTTGAACTTCTTTTGCTCGTTGCATTACGTAACGCCTGAGTTCGTCGTTATCATAAATGCTTTCATTTGTTTCTCGCTTGCATTTGTCACTAAGGTAAGAGCAACAACAGAATCGTTACAGCATATTTAACTGAACTCCTCGTATAGTATGTACTCGAGAATCGCATACTTTTTAACTGAACTCACTTACCTTTCAGACTTTATAGGATTTTTGCATGATACCTGGTCATTAATTAGTCATCATTCACATCAATTGAACCTCACAAGTTTTTAATCATTTTAAAGCAAAAAAAAGGTGGAGAAATTTCGTAACAATAATCCTAAAAAGAAAAATAAATTAATTAAAATGATCAAAAACAGAACACAAAAATAAAGAAATGAGTAATGAAACTCACTGGTTTGTAAGTAATACTAAGAAGTTTATCCTTGACCATTTTCCGAGGTCTTGCTCGCTTAGTCAGCTCCTGCAAAAACAATGAACAAAACCCAAATTAGAAAAAATAAATGGAGCCCATTAACATGCACCAAATGAACAATGAATCATAAATTAACTTCAAGAAAAAAAAACCTGGAGTTTTTTTGGATGAACAACAGTCATAGGAGCAAAACCCAGAAGAGAAACAGAACAGTGAAGTTATTTTAGAGGGAGTGTGGAATTCAAAAGTTTAAACTTTTTTTAAACTAAAAAGTGTTGAGTGAGTGTATATGTGTGTAGAACAAAATGTTCTCCTGACATTGAAGAGAAGGTGAAAAGACCGTTCAATTTAAATATGGAATTAACCCATTCTGTATTTTTTTGAATTTGATTTTTTTATTTCTATACTTCAAAATTCAAGCCTATATTTTCATAAAGACAACAAATTTTGATATGAAGATTAAAATAGTGTTTTAGATTAAAAAAAATAGTAATTTTTAATATCTTTATAATTACTGTAAAAATTAAAATATTAAAAATTTGAAAAATTTAAATTTAAATGAATTTTTTTATTATCGGGGAGACGGAGAGCTCGTTTGAGATATAAAACATAGACGTGTCATTTGTGTTGTGATTGTACTTCGTATTTAAATTCATACTCAGGCGACAAAGATTTTATATAATTTTATGTTTAGATTATTTAATTATAAAAATATATTTTTGAACAATATGAACTTTTTTATAACAATTTATTAAATAAATTAAGGTTATTACCATAAAATGTTTTCACTTTTTGTATGATTTAAGCGTCTTTACCAAACACGGCATTATACTTTTCTACCTTTGCGAACTTTTCATTTTATAGCCTAAAAGTGTGTTAGGCATTTTTCTGCAAAAACGATGTCGATTAAATCCAAAACGATATTGAATAAGGCATTTAGGCTATAAATTTCACAAAAATGAAAGGCTGAATTTTTATATGATAAAATTAGAAAAACACAAAAAAATTCACTAACTCATTAAATTATTATGTAAATTTAGTTTAATTATCATTATGCTAAAAAGTTATTAGAACATTCAAAATTATTTTATATTCAAAACTTTAATAAGCTTAAAGAAACTATTTTACTTCTTGATCACAAAACGACGACGCTTCCATTCAGTTATTTTCTTTTGTCCTGACTCCTGCAAATTTGGCGCTCCCAGCTCCCTCGCCACTTTTGTTACCAAAACAGAAGAATGAACAAACAAATGGCATCCACTTCATTTTCACCAATGGCTTCCGCCTCCAATTCCACGCGACGCGATCGCGATCCTTATACTCAACAACAATCTGAGTCATCCGAGTCCAAAAAACAAAGAATCAGTGATGCTACCAACTCTGATTCTCCTAATTCACAGCCGCCGAAAAAGCGCGTCGTTCTCAATCCCGCGGATTGCAATTTAGGTTTTCTCTTTGTTTTTGTTTTCAGTTTATGTCATTTTGTATTACCTGCTTGTTAAGTTATGCATTTTATAATTATTGATGTTTGATACGTGATCGGTTATATATTTATTTTCTTGCTTTTATGTAGTGTGAGAGTGATTATACTTTGATTTTAGATGTTTATTTTCTTGTGATGGAGTGGAATATAAATTGAAATGAGGAAATGAATATGTTTAGTGCAGGTTGTTAAAATATTTCTTGTTCCGAACAAATTATCGGTGCAGCAAATTAACTAATCAGGCGTTTTTCATGTTAGACATATTTAATGATAAGAAAATAAAGAAATGATTATCTTGTTGTAAAAATGACGTGGAATAACCGTTGCGTGAGATAGTTGGAGTTCGATTGTTGCAAAATCATGCCATTTTGTCCCGATTTTACTTGAAGAACCAAAATCTAGCAATTATATAAGGTTTTCGAGAACAAAATTGTAATTCTTGCAGATTTTGACCTTTTTAACTGGTGGCTAGTTTGTTTATTGTATTGAAGTGTAAGAAGATTTACTTGATAAGTTAATAAGAAATGTTACCATTTTGCAATAAGCTAATCAGTCTAGGCACATGCAAGACTTCCCTTAAATTCGATTTTTTACTAATCAATTTTTGATGTTTAGACCTTACAGTAGATGTATCTTTCTTCATTGAGTTCTTATTCACTTCTTTCAATTTTAAAGTCATATTAAATTATCACACCGGAGCTAACATATTTTCATAGAAGTAATTGTCTTGCTTTTGCTAATGGTTTATTCTATATAAGGACTATGTATGCATGCATGCGAATTATAAGTTGATGAATTATGTGTCCTTTCTCTAGGTGTCTGATCGTCGAATTTTTCATTTTATTGTATGGATGCAATTATTTTCCAGATTTGAATATTGATGATGATGGTCTTAAGGGCTCTGCTCTTCATGAGGCGGGATTTGCTTATTGCTGGTCTGGCGCTTGTGCACATATTGGAATAACAGGAGGGAAGTATTGTTTCAGTTGCAAAGTCATCTCAACTTAGCCAGTTAATATGGGAGATACTCCTCCAGATCGGCAACATGCCTGTATTGTGGGCATCTCAAGAGGAGAGTGTCCAGTGGAAAACCTTGGGGAGACTCATAACAGCTATGCGGCTGGGGGAATTGGAAACTTTTCTGAAGATGGCAATTTTTTAGATTGTGGTCAAAAGTTTGGATTTACGCTTGAGGTTGGAGATACCATTCTTTGTGCGGTTAATCTTGATCGTAAACGAATAGGTACTGTAAGATTCTACAAAAATGGAAAATGTTCGGGATATGCAAGAATTTTTGAAACTGGTCCGACAGATTTCAGAGTGCTAAATTTCCCTAAGAATGGGTCTTAATGGAATTCAGCCCTTTTTCCTCATGTTCTATTGAAAAATGTTGTGGTTCAGTTTCAATTCAGTGTTGTAGATGGTCTTGTTCCTGTATACGGATATAAACCTTGGGATTTAGCTCTTGATGATGGAGATGCAATAATGGGGCCTGTTTTATCTGATACAAGAGATTGTGAAGTAATGATGATGGTGGGTTTACCTGCTTCGGGTAAGAGTATGTGGGCGGAGGCCTGGGTGCAAGAGTATCCTGAAAAGCGTTATGTGCTGCTTGGAACCAATCATGTTCTGTATCAGATGAAGGTTCCCTTTACCTACAATTGCGGTGAAGACTATGATCGTTATATAAGTCGAGCGAATGCAATGGCTGATGTACTAATATCCAGGGCGGCTAGGACTTCTTGCAATTGCATCATTGATCAAAACAATTTTTTTAAGGGTGCACGCAGACATAAATTGAAGCCATTTGCAAAATTCCATAAGGTATAGTTGCTCAGTAGTAACACATTCACCTGTTTATATGATATCTTATTGCTAACTCCTTTATCACCAAACAGATTGCCGTCGTGATATTTCCAAGTTCAATGCAATTGTTGTTCCGTACAAATAAAACAGGCTACGTATTTCCAGCCGATGGTGAAAAAATATGTTTGGTATTCTGTTATACACATTTTTAATGTCGTGAGTTTATAACTCCATCTGTGATATTCATATATATTCTAATAGATTGTGGTTTTATCATGGCGCTGTAATTTTTTGACAGTAAATATTGCTGTGCCTGGTTCAGATGAAAAATTTGATCAGGTTAGTTGTTGAAAGTTATGCTATTTTTAACTTGGTATGCTGCAGATTATGATGGCTGATGCATTGGTTCATTTTGCAAGATTATATTTCCTGAACTGGATGAAGCTGATTCCTGGAAATATTTGGAGGAGCTGAACCGTAGATCCAGCTCTACCCCTTGTTCTGGGGAAATTTTTCCTTCATATACCGGGTCTTCAGAGAAAAATCAAGGAGCTTTATCAGGTTATCAAGTGGTCTGTTTCTGCTCTTTTTATCCATATACCATGTCAGTAAGGTGATAATGTAATATCCTTGCAACAGTTGGCAACGGACATTTGGAAAGTTCCGAGGGGGATAAACTTCTTCATACAAGGTAACACTGATTTTCAATGGTCTGTTTCTGCTCTTTTATTCATACAATAAATGGACCAAAAAGCGAGTTGTCTAGCATGAACCTGTTTCACCTTTGCAAGTAAGCTGAACCTCTGATTCTACAAATATGAATGGCTGGAGTTGGAGGTGTATGTTAAAAGAAGTTTATGAGTAAATAAGGACGAAACTGCTGATTCCCCAAATATGACCTAAATGACCAGGAGTCGAAGGTGTATATAATTAAAAATTTATGGTAGTTTATCCCGTCATTGTTAAAACTTTGTTCCATTCAGAGAAGCGTCTTACTTTGTTCTTGACTTGTTAGAATATGGAATAAATATATAATCCATCTTCCTTTGCTGTTCTTCCATTTTCTTTCTATATAGCTGTGTGCATCTCTTAGAAGATGTAGCTTTAGTCTAATGTAGAATGATGAGGATCTAATGCAGCTAATTCTTATGTTCTTAGAAATAAAATAATTGTTTCCAGAGCTTAATGCTAAGGTTCGTAGCATTGTTCCTTTAAACACTTAGAAAATGGTAGGTAACATGAGTTAATCTTTTTGGTTTAATGTTCTTGTTTGCGATTTATGATGTTGATTAATGTGAAACATTTACCTTTTGACCAAATTTGACGAGTCATTTAGGTCTGTAGGAGTGTGCAAAAACCAAACCAGCTAACCAAACCGAACCAGTAAATTTGGTTCGGTTTGATATTATAAAAACGTTTTTTTGTTAGGTTCGGTTCAGTTTGGATGTAGTAGAATTCAGTTATGTTTTAGTGAACCGAGCCAAAACAGCTGATAACACAGAAAAAATAAACAACTGATCCGACTAGTTCAGTTCAGTTTGTTTTGAAAATTTTGGTTTGATTTGATTTTTGAAAAAAGTGAAGTTTCGGTTAGATTCAATTTGACTTGAACCGAATGCATACCCCTAATTGTTTGTGGGCTACATCCTCCAACCATGGGGAAAGTGTTTGTAAAGTTACACATTCGAGCATTCGACTATGGCATATCTTTAGGTTATTTTTCTAAAGAAGAAATTCAACTTGTAAAGTAAATCTAGAACTAGGTACCAAGAAAGCAGATATTATATGATGGAAAACATTAATTTATAGCTATTATCTTTACCTTGCTCCATAAAATTCTTCATTTACCTTATCCATATCAGATATTATTATGCTTTTAACCCATACATCATGAAATCTTTTTCTGGGACCATATCCATATTCCCTGAAATTCAACCTTCTCTTATGCTCAAATTCAATCATTCTTCTGCATTATTTTCTTGAAACTCAAGCTATCATATTTAGTGGTGTCGGTCCATATCACCATCTTGTAATGGTCGAGAGAGATTTCTTACTTTTATAACCTTAGAGTCAGAGCATAAAAGCTAATAACTTTTTTATTTTCTTTTAGCATTTTTATTTTTCTTGAATTGCTTTTTCAATGATCAAGTTATTGCTTTTTATGAGGGGCATCTCAACTTTTCTACTGAGCACGTGAATTAGGTTGCTATTTCACATTCATGCCTGTTGGTTCATGGACAATTAGCTAATGCGTTAGCTATGTTTAACTAAAATTGTGCTTGTTTAGTTGCATTGGACCAGCCACCAAATGTAGTAATTCAGCCTCCTATGCTACATGTACGTAGAGGTGAAATCGAGCCTAGTTGAAACATTGTTAAGATCGAGTTCGAACTCGATTGAGTTTTATTTTAAAAGTTTGAGCTCAAATTCGGTAGAATAATTGAGACTTGTCAATTCAACTCGATTATTTATAAAAGTACTTAAAGATTGAATGTTAATATAAAAACAAAGATATAATTATAAAGAATGAGTTTATAGAGCCTCGACTCGGTAATGAATTTGAGTAGCTCAATTTCGAGCTCTACTCTCAATATTGAGGCTATTTCGAGTATTTTTTGAGTAGCTCGTTAATTGACTCGATCTAGTTACTCACTTACTTGTACGTATTAATTACTTGTTAACCTGTCAGCAGGTTGCTTGTTGGGAAATACAGCTTTAGCTCTTAAGAATTGCATGTGGCTTTGTCTGCAATTTTCCTAATTGAATTGTTGATGTTCTACAATGGTGGAGATGATGTTAAAATTTGCAAAATTCATCTAGTTAGATAGTTTAACGATGAAATTCATTGAAATTTTTTTCTTTGCTATTCTTTCTTTTAACAAATCAATCAATTTTTTTTTTCAAATGCTGAGCTTTCATTAGATGAAATAAAAACAGTATAAAAAAGTACGACTTCTCGATAATAACGAATGAGTCAATGATAATGTTGGAAAATCAGACATCTGTAAAGATTTTTTTTAGTTACCTTATATGTCATTTAATTATAATTAAAGTGTAAAAAACGAAATTTAATTTTCAAAATCCAGTAAACTAATCAAAAAATATGGTCCAAAACCGTCCAACATCTCTATCTTCACTAAGGAGAAAATTTAGTGTACTCTAAGAGCAACAACTCCTATAACGGTATTCAAAATTTTAGTACTTCAATAACCATAGACTCGATAAATTTGTTTGAATTAGAAAATTATGTTAAAACAAATTGAAAATTATGTTGCTCATGGCAACTTTGGCATGTACAATAAAATCACTTGAAAAAGTTGATAAAAAAACACCTAAGACAAGTCATGGAAGAATGGCAAAAAGACCTAAAAATGAGACAAGTGCACAACAATCTATCAAAATGTCCCCAGCATTACAAGACAATTGCCCACTTAGAGAAAAAGAAGTTTGATACCTTCAAGGGCATCAAAAGAAAGAAAGATAAACAAGAAAAGGATTTTTGTTGCAAAAGTGAATGTAAAGAGAAAAATCAAATAAAGATATAAAATCTAGCAAATATGATTGTACTATGGTTATCCATTTCCCAAATGTCCATGGAGATTAATTAAATAAAAGGTCGCCAAAATTGATTAATTCACATTTAGTTTATTTTCATTAATTATGAATAATATTGCTAAATTTGAAGTTAATTTATCTCAAAATTTCGTCTATGTGGCTTGCTAACCCATTTATTTTACATGATTTGAAGGTTAATTGACATAAAATTAGATAGTACTATGGTTATTATGTTTTTACACAATAAATCTTACTTTGTTCACTTATCACCGTTGAATGAATTTTCATCACATTTATTCAATAGTTAAATGGACAAAATAAGTCAAAAATAAAGTAAATGTAGCCTTTCTCATTCTAATTAATTGATTGACATAAATAAATATGAGTTGATTGATTTTGAAGTACAAATTTATGAAATATGGTAATTATTTGTTTGAATTTAATTACTTTTTTACCAATGAGTTATAGCTCAAATGGTATAAGCGCTAAGCAGCAAACTGCTACGTCGTGGGTTCGATTACTCCCACAAGCGCTCCCCCTCCCCAATTATATAAAAAAAATTACTTTGCATAATCGTCAACTAAAATATATACTAAATAATACGGTGATTAGCTCCATCTATGGAGAGATTTGAAAACCCTGAATACTAATCAACTAAAAGTGCACGTAATGACACTCTGAATTTACATACTGAGTTTGATAATGAAACCAAATGCATGAATAAACAGTAAAACTTTCTGTTTTGGGACTGTTAATGGTTGATTTTATCATCATAAACAATGATTACCTCAAAAAGATGGTCATCTCGTTAATTGTACAAAGGAAACACTAATCAAAAATCCCTTCTTTTTTCTACGGAAATTTACTTTTGTAATATGTGCACTTCTGAATTTACAATTTTACTCCATTAACTTTTATTTTCTTTTAAATAAGTGTTTTAAATAAGTATTTTCTTTTGAATTTATGGAAAAAAAATTATAAGATATGAAATTAATATATCTCAAGTATTTTGCATTTGTGAACGTAATATTAAAATTATGCTTAAGAAAAACTAACTAAATCTATTTCATCGTCACAAAAAATTATTTATTTAATTGAATTGTATTTTACCAACTTATATATAACAAAAGTTTTTTATTTTATCATCCTATTAAAGTAAAATACGGCTATCAACGACGGAGCTAGGGGACTCGAGTGGCCTAGCCCTCCAATTTTTAAAGTTATAGTATTAGTACTAATTTTTTTTATATATATTTTGATATATCTTCCCAACTTTTAAAAATTGTCTTCTTACAATTCATACTGCGATTTGGCTTCTCAATACAATAAATAATGTTGGCTCCAATACTTTAGTTATTTCTATATAAATAATTAGTGACTAATAATGAATAAATATGTAAAATAATTAATACTTTTATCAAATTATTAATCTGTTAAATATATTATATATGAGAAAGTCGATTGTATATAGAAAATTGTGCCATTTATACACAATATCATTATTTTTATTACAATTGTAGCAAATTTTAATAAACATGGAGATTATTTTTTATTTACTATATTAATACTCAAAAAATGACTAAAAATATTTATTTGCATATTCTTAAAAATTAAAATATTACTATATAATATTTCTTTTAATATTCCATTCCATGCCTCTCTCTTACGCACTCCACCCCTGAAAAAGAAACCCACCCGACCCAATCCCTCTCTTAAACCCCTTTTTGCATGCACGCTCTTCTTCAGATCATTCCTCTTCATGAAACCAAATGAAATTCCAGGCCAATTCCTCAATTACATTTCATCTCAATTTCATTTCAATTCCAATTTCAATCTCATGACACTCTCAAACAATCCATTATTCTCATGCATTATCACTCTTTACACTCTAATTCTCTTATATTCACCGCAACCCTTCAAATTCTTTTTATCTCCGGTGCCGCTCATCACCGCCGTCCTCCTCCTCTTCCTCCTCCGTCTCGGCTCGGTTCAGAGACTCCAAAGCCAAAACCCGGATGGAAAAAATGGTACCCAATTGGAATCTGTTGAATTTGACGTACAGGAAATAAATTTTGTTAAACGGGTCGAATGCCCACCCGATTTTGAAGATTCGTTTGTTGAATGGAACGTGAGAGCGCCGTTGGAAATTATTTATGAATGTGAAGAAGATGAAGATAATGGATCCGAATTGGAACGGTACCCGTCTTTGTCAATGTACTACCCGGAAACGGACTCGGATTCCTCCTCTGACGGTGGGTTTTCGGTGACCGGAGAATGGGACTCGCCGGAGAATGAGTGGTTGATTGAAATAGCTCTTGATAATAATAATGGTAAGAAGTATTCGGGTTTGGGTATGGATTTGGATTCGGGTTTTTGTGTTGAAGAAGATAATTTGATAGAGATTGATTTATCTCCGCCGGTGAGGTATGACGATTACAGCTGATTAAGATTAATTAGGTTGATTTGGGTTAATTAAAGATGATTAGTGGTAGATTATCTGTTTTCTTGGATTATTTTTGCTTCTGGGTTTCGGGTATTTCGTCGGGTTTTTGGATTTTATAAAGTTTGGATTGACCATTGTATCATACGATTATTAAGTACAGTACAATTAATTAATCACTAAAAATTCAAAGATTATTTAAATGGGTTGACTAACACTGAAAGGTAATAAATTATTGATGAAGTCTCTAATCTTTTCATCTAAATTCTTGTTGATTGTCAAATTTTTATTTATTTATTTTGGATTGGGATTCCCTCAAGTTCATTTTCAACTTGAGGGGGTCATGTTCAGATCTACAACGTTCATTATAAAATGAACGGTGTAGATCAAAAAGATACAATTTTAATTAAATTAATCTACGCCGTTCATTTTATAATGAACGGTGTAGATCTGAACATTACCCCCTCAAGTTGAAAATGAACTTGAGGGAATCCCGATCCATTTATTTTTATTATTCGAGCTTCAAATTTCATAGTAAAAAATATCACTCCTTCCTTATGTTTTTTTTTTTAAAAAAATTATCAAATTTTAGAAAATCAAATTTGAAATGGTCACATTTATAAAAAAAATGAGAAAAGTTTAAACATTAAATTCGATGATATGGAACTAATATTTTGTGTTTATACATGATGTCTGATTTGTAGATTTTATTATAAAAGTAAAAATAGCATATATTTTTTCATTAAATAAAAATTGGCATATTATAAAAGGTTCAATCATCATAAGTGTAGATCTTCTTTTATTTTTTAATAAATAGAGGGAGCAACTTCCAATTATAAGAGAAAATGAATAAGTCGTACAAAAAAAAAATTAAGATTAAATAAAAGTTGAATGAATTTAAGAGTTGTAGCAGCCCATGTATATGGTTTGGCCATGGGTCCAAAAGTGAAGTCGATGATGGGTGTACATTAATAATAGATTGATAGAAATGTTTCATAAAAAAGAAGAAAAATCCTCTAGTTTGGTTATCCACTTGTGTTCATGTTAACCATAGATTATGCAACCTTATATTTTATTTTAGAGTGGCTTGATATTTAGGAGTATGCATCCTTCGGTTACTTAATCAAATTAAAGAAATCTTGTTTCCCTTTTTTTTTTTTAAGAAAACAGTTAGTGCCTTTAAAGTGTGTGCGAGCTTGACTAAGGTTAGATTTCAAATTAAAAATTAAAAACTGATTAAGCGATTGTGACTGATTTTCAAATGACGTAAAAATCTAAACGGTTCGTAAGAAAAATTCATGGAGAACTTTAAAAATAAACATAAAACTTTTGTAATTAAAATTTAGAATTCAACACTGTAAATGAAACTACGCTGAAAGTAATGTCAAAAATAAAGATTGAAAATAAGAAAATTATGAACTGTGTACAAAGAATTTCTTAAAATAAAATTTTTTGGTAGTGATAATCTCTTGAGAGTCGTTGAGTTTTTTGGTTGATTTTGCTGGGGGTTCAAATATTGGATTTCTCTTCTATTTATAACACCTGTAGAAACTGGCAGGTGATAACTCCTTCTTAACTGTCCATGTTCTCACTCCCACTTCTCCACTCCTAAAAAAACTGTTGGCTTTCTTTATTCATCTGAACTACCGCTTTCAAGTAAACTGTCAGCACATGAGATCCTAGGCTTCTGGTCAATTAAACTTCTGACAAAAATATTTTTGGGGTTCTGGCCAATTAAACACGGTTTAATGGCCAATCTAATTACGGGCTTATTCTTCTGAGAATGATTGAGCTTTGTAGACCTTCTGAAGAATCATTTATGAGCTTCTGGCTAAAACTCTGGAGTCAGCTTCTGGCAAACCTCTGGAGTCAGCTTCTCGCCAAATCTTTGGAGTTAACTTCTAAACAAACCATTGGAGTCTACTTCTGAGGTTCTTAATCACGATGGTTTTTTCTAATTCTTGAGAGGAAAATGAGCTTTATATATTTTTAATTTTGGCGTAAACAAATCTTTTCTCTTATCTCGGCCTAAATTATTATTAATTAAAATTATTTAATATTTATGGAGTGGTTAATTATTCAATAATATCACATGCCGTAAAATTATATACCGTAAACTAGATATACGTAAGAATTTTTAAAATTTTACAAATTGATGTGAATATTTTCAAATTGTAGCTGAATTAACATGTATGAAATTCTCAACGTGGCAATAAGAGAAAGCACATGTGTTTTGAACACATATATAATTTAGATAATTTTCTGGATGAAGTAATGAAATATTCAAAATACATGCTAAGATTCAACTAATTATTTATACATATAATTATCATGTTTTAAATATATGTAAAAAAATTGAGCAAAAAGTTAATATGGTTTCTCAATTTGTGACTCAGGATTAAATAATTTACTTTCGACTATTTTAATAAATTAAAAACAGTTACTTTACTTTTAAGTTAATTAAAGACAAACTGTACAATACAAAACAAGTTCAAAGATATGATGGTTAATTTAATTTTTAATTAACTTAAAAATAGAGAGTATTGTATTTAATTGATTTAAATAGTTAAAAATGAGTTATTTGACTCTGAATCTTATGTTTAGAGATCAAATTGACCATTTTTTTCAAAAATAATTATTGATAGAGTCTGCCTTCTGAACCGGTGAGTGAACCTGCAAAACAGGGTAGAAGCTAACCGGACGGTGGTTGTCCGATTAACTCTCCGATGCTAAAGTCAGTCTAGAGCTTTGAGCAGCGTTTTGAGTATATGAATGTAATTGTGATTCTAGGCATACCTCGTGCTCCTTTTATAGTAGTCGAATATACCTAGTAGAGTTGTATTAGGCAGGTGAATCCTACTTTGTAGGGATTCGGCCGTATCGTAGAGATTCTCCTGATTTGTCGGGATCTACCTTAATTTGATAAGAGTCCTATTTAGGAACGTCTTCCTGAATAGTCTTATCTTCCTAAAGTAGAGCTTATCCTTCCATATGTAGTGTTTGTGTCCGAATAGGACAATATTTCCATACTTAGTCGTTTACCCGAATCCCGGACCTGACGCGCTCTTGGCGGATCATGTGGGATTCGGTCTTTATTAGTGTATTACCGAATCTTAGAGATTCGGTGTCTCCTTCATTTCTTTCGGTCTTCAGGGGGAGTCCGGTGTCGCCTGAGAGTGGATCTCCTGCAACTCGGCTCCATTATACTTACAGTAGAATTCGGTATCCATCAATTATCAATTATAAAAAATATTGTAAAATATATTATATTTATTGTATGAGATAATTAGTCCAAAATACAGTACCAGACTACCAATGACTCAATCAATTGTCTATGATTGGTCAAACATGAATTAAACCTTACAATACTAATGAATAGGGGTGAGCAAAATAACCATCTGGCCGAATCGACCGACCGAGCTGGAATTTTAGTCGATTCGTAATTCGGATTGTATATAAAAAATTTCGGTTATTCGGTTATCGGTTCGGTTTTAATTTTAAATTATTTAAATTAACTGAACAAATTGAATTAACCGATTTTTTGAATATTTTTTTAATTTTTCCTCATAATTAATCGGTTTTAACCGAACCGACCAAATTGACCGATCTATTTGGTCGGTTTGATTTTAAATTTTTTTCCTATCTTATTCGGTCGGTTTAATTTTTGGTTAAACTATCTAATTCGGTTAATTCGAGTAATGCTATTCGATCGAACTGTTAATTCGATTAAAGAGGTGTCGGTTCGATTTCGACCGAACCGACTGAATGCTTACCCGTACTGATGAATACTAATAAACAAAAGGAATTTATTACAATACCTTTCACAAGCGTGATAAATGCAATGTGTGGTCTATAGATTTATTCAAAGTGGAGTATGAAATGTTGCTGTTATTTGTTAAGCATATGGTTGCTCACCAATGATCCAGCCTAGCAAGAATTTTCAAGATAGCATTCATCTAGAAATCATTTATTGATAGGAGTGTAATTTAAATTTGAATCGACCTGATTCAAATTCAAATTTAATTCTTTCAAATTGAATTAAACTAAATTTATAAAATATAAAACAATTTAAAATAATATGAATTAAATTGTTCATTTCAATTGATTTTTATATTAATTGCCCCCCCCCCCCCTCCCCTCTCAACTTTTATCATTCAAAAAAATTCATATAGCCTTAGATTTTTTTTCAAAATACAGATATTAAATTTATTTCTTTATAAAATTAACTCCCTTAAAGTGCAATTCTGAATTTTTTTTTTTGAGAAGAAATGTGGGATTTTATTGCAGCACTAGAGAAAGTATTACAATTCAATCATATAGCTTCGTGCGAATACATTAAAAGACAATTAAATAACAAAAGCTGCAATCTTCTTGCGCAAATCTACAAGATAAGAATTCCCGATGATAGCAATATAAAATCGAAAATTGCAAATTGTTGATAAAGCATCACAATGTCTTCTGGACGCAACTGATCTGGATTTCGTCAATTGGGCATTAGACTCAAAGTGCACTTCATCAAAATACAATCTACAGCTCTGACAGTTTCAATCTGAATTGTTCAACTGGATTATATATTTGAATGAATTCAATTGAAAACCTAAAAATAAAAATTCCATCATAAACGATTCAAATCTGCACCGCAATAGAAGATCCACAAAGGGAACATCAAATCCCATAAAGGGCAATATAAAATTTTCACAGAGGAAAATATAAACTCCATAAAAGGAGAGATAAGAACAACCATAAATAAAAACATAAAATAGCAAAAAACAACGATCATAAATAAAATATATAAATAAAAACTAAATTAAAGGAGAACGAGACCACCTCCGATCAAAATATTGATCGGCGGTGGCCTTGAAGAAAGCCAAACTTAGGGTTTGTTTTTTTTTGTTGGGAGAGGATGCTGTGCGGCTAGGGTTCCATTCTTAAGTTGTTATAGGTTAATCCTGAATTTGAAGATCAACTCTGATGCTGCAGCATCGGTGGACAAAGGGTTGTCAGTTTTGAGCGCGGTCTATAGAAACTCTTCAGGTTCAGTCATCAGGTGTGGAGTTTCGATATTGCAGGTATGTACTATTGCTGCAATAGCAGAAGTGAAAGCTGTTTTGTTTGGTCTTTATATCGCCGGGTCTTTGGACTTTAACAACTTGGTTTGCGAAACTGATGCGTTGAATGTTGCTAACAGGCTGAGTAAACCTGGGGATGCTGCGAACTACTTACAGATCTTGGTGGAAGATTGCCATGCATAAAGCGAAGGTTGTCATGTGTTTTTGTATTGTAACCTAGTAGCTCATGTCCTAGCAAAGTGGGGTCTATTTTTCGGTAGAGATTGCATTTTTGACGGAAGTGTTCTTTTTTCGGTCAATGAGCTTGCAACCGTTTAAGTTTCGTAATAAAATGCATCTTTGATTCTCAAAAAATAAAAAGTGCAATCCTGAATTCGTTCCTGCTGGCAATTATAAAACACTAACGAAAAAACTCCAACCACTAAAATAGTAGATTTGAGAAAATTCAAGCACTAATAATAAAAACATTATTTATTTAGTCAATAAAAAAATTGTTATGATCATGTGACTAATAATCAACGGCTAAAATTAAACACAATAAAAATCACCGTCACATATTACAAAAAATGCACCTGTAAAGTGGGCCACAGAATCAAACACGCGTACAGTTACCAAAACGACAATAAACACCATCGCCGAATAACACGTGGCCCCATTTCCTTGTTCAACAAGTCAATCGCAGCCTACTTACACAATCACACCTCTCGACTCGGAAGAATCGGAACCATCTCGACAGCGACTCAGTGCGACTACTTTTACACGCCATCACGTTTTCTCCTAACTTCTCGGACTCTCCTTGTTCCTCTCTGCTTGTTCTTCTTCATTATACTGTACGCTTCTTTTTACTTTTCTTATTTTGATTTGATTCTCTGTTTTATTATATTTCTCTGTGTTTTTTTTGTTGTGATTTTAATTTTCTGTTGATTTTTTTTCTGGAAGAAATAGATCTAAATAAGAGCGAAAATGAAAGGTTTAAGCCTGTATAAAAGAGCTT
The DNA here is from genome assembly GCF_937616625.2 of Mercurialis annua. NCBI lineage: Eukaryota > Viridiplantae > Streptophyta > Magnoliopsida > Malpighiales > Euphorbiaceae > Mercurialis > Mercurialis annua. The sequence goes on along the minus strand of NC_065570.1, from coordinate 2,381,006 downwards.
CTAGAGGCTTCCATGAACATCCTTTCCTCTCTAAGTTTGCTATTCTCTGCGCCGTCAGGTTCGTACTCTGTTTCATTTTTTTAATTTTGTTAATTTCTATGCATTACTCTCGTTTTTTATGTGTGTTTATCGTTTTTTGTTTGTTTAATTTTGCTATAATTTATGATTATTTGTTTTCTGATGCTAAAATTAATATGAAATGATTATTATGTACATGTTTTCTGATGTCTCTGTTACACTGTAATTTTTTAGTGAATTGCAATGTTTAGCAATGAGAAACTGCATTGCTGAAACGCGTTACACTGTCTAGATCTCGATTTATTATGTGTGTAAAAAGGAAGGGAAATTATTTGCTACACAGGATGGATCATGGATGATTATATGTTTTGGATGTTCTATACTTGATTTATAAGAATCTTATATGTATTCTTAGGCTTGAATTTGATGTATACTTTAAATTAGAGTCTTAGAGGAAATAGACTGCTGGAAGCACGGAACTGTGCGTTTTATGAAATATTAGTTTAGTTGAATTCATAAAATATGAAGAATGAATTTGTGGCTTTCATAAGCCTAAATTGGATTAGTGACAATTTGTTTACACTGAATCTAATGATTAGTATGAGAGATTTAGACGACAGGATATATTAATTTTAGTTGAATTCATAGAAATATAGAGAATGAGTTTGTGGCTTTCACAAGCTTAATTTGGATTAATGGCAATTTACTTACACCGAGTCTAATGATAATTATGAGACATTTAGAAGACATGAAATACTCATTAAATTCTTTTTATGGTTAATACTAAGGCGGTAAGACCCTTTCAGATTGAACGATTTTGGATGAATAAAATCTGTAGATTTAGCAAACTTTATAGATTTAACCAAAATGTTTGTAAAAAATCATCATTTCTTCACTTTAAATCCCACCTAGCCCTAGGAGTGAAAATGTTACGAGAATTCAAATAGTGTATTTGGATAATTATTGATTTTTTTTTAATAATTTCTGTACTGTCCTCCGAGAGTGGCTAAAGATTAAAGAAGGTGTTGCATGTGTCCTTTTAGACTTTAAGTCAAGGACTCAAAATAATTGAGAGAAGCATTTATGGCTAATAATAAAGTCACACCTAATTTAGCATGTTACCACTTATTCACTTCCTCTTACATGAATATTGTATGGTTGCAGTGGCGGTGGCCTTGTAGCTTTTGCTGATGCAAATGCTATGGCACCATCTGAGGTTGTTCCCAAGAAAAAGAAGATAGTCGTCCTTGGAACTGGTTGGGCAGGAACTAGTTTTCTGAAGAAGTTAGATAATCCTTTATATGATGTTCAAGTGATTTCCCCTCGAAACTATTTCGCCTTCACTCCCCTGCTACCAAGTGTTACATGTGGTACAGTTGAAGCTCGTAGCATTGTCGAACCTATTCGTAACATTGTCAGGAAGGTAACAGAAACTGTTTTGCTTTTTGTTTTTCAATATTTAAATTATTAGGTTGGTGTTTATTGTCATTGTTGTCTCGCAATTTCAATTTCTCTTATTCTATCTTTTAAGCCTTTTTCTATTTGAAAACAGGCTATAAAGTATAATCTTGATAAAAAAAAAAACAGGCTATAATGTAAATAATATGAATTCTATTAGCTTGGTGAATTCACCTCTAGAACTGTAATGGAAATGCAAAATTGTCTACTGGGGGAGAACTGATAGAGAATTTTCCATGGCTATTGAAATTAACAAAATAGATACCCTTTTTTTAAGTGTTGAATATGTTACAGAACTAAATAGATTCCTTTTGTTTAGTGTTGAATAATGATACAGAACAAAATAGATACGTGAGAAGCTAGAGTGCTGCTGGCTACTGGGGGAGAATTGATTAGATTATAGAATTCCCTGGGCTGTTGAAGGAATACATAATCGATGGATGTTGATAACTGATATTGATTATCCTTCATTCACAATTTTGCAGAAAAATGTGGACGTTAGTTTCTGGGAAGCTGAATGTTTCAAGATCGATGCAGTAAACAAAAAAGTTCACTGTCGGTCGAATTCAAATGGGAAAGAAGAATTTGATGTAGAATATGACTACCTTGTAATAGCCATGGGAGCTCGCTCAAATACATTCAACACTCCTGGCGTGGTGGAGCATTGCAATTTCTTGAAGGTAACTTGAATTTTTATTTGTTTTAACAATTTCTTCAGCTTTTCTGTTTTTTAATATATATAATATCCGCAGTAGAATATAGTTTCTTTGTTATGATCTGGTGCCAGAATCTAAGTTTCCTCTTATACTGTCGCTGCTAAAATCTAGAAATATGCATTTTTTCATTGCAGGAAGTCGAAGATGCTCAGAAAATCCGTAGGGAAGTTATTGACTCTTTTGAGAAGGCTAGTCTTCCAAACTTAAGTGATGAAGAAAGAAAGAGAATTCTTCATTTTGTGGTGGTCGGTGGTGGCCCTACTGGTGTAGAATTTGCTGCAGAGCTTCATGATTATGTTAATGAAGACTTGGTCAGATTGTATCCTGCAGCCAAAGATTTTGTGAAGATAACCCTTCTCGAGGCAGCGGATCATATACTAGGCATGTAAGGTTCACTAAGCCTTCTACTTGTTCTTTTTGTCCGTGCTTCAATGTTAATAACTTTGTATGGTATGGCTTTATATTGTGTTAATTGAAACACTCCTTAATTGCTCAGAGTAACAATTGTATTTTGGTTCCTATCTTGAGCTTCTATAATGTATAGGGATAGGGATGGGAATGATTAATGTGAAACAGAACACATAAAGATATAAAGTTGGCATGAAATGGGTTTCTGCTTTAAATGGATATACTTCCCAACTTTCCTCGTCGAAGATGTCTAATTTTGTGGAACAATATGCAGGTTTGACAAGAGAATTACAGATTTTGCTGAAGAAAAGTTCAAAAGAGATGGCATTGATGTGCAGTTGGGGTCAATGGTCGTGAAAGTATCTGACAAAGAAATTTCTACCAAGGTGCGGGGAAACGGGTCAACTGCTTCTATACCTTATGGAATGGTTGTCTGGTCAACTGGAATCGGAACTCATCCTGTCATAAGGGATTTTATGCAGCAAATTGGTCAGGTATATCACTTCCGTTTCTTAAATATTTATTGGCTGATTGTCTTCATTGAAATTTGATGTGCAATAAACAAATATTAATCTCGGCCTAAAATATATTTGATAGTCTTTTCCTGTGTACAGACTAACAGGCGTGCTGTAGCAACTGATGAATGGTTGCGAGTTGAAGGATGCAATGATATATATGCACTTGGAGATTGTGCAACAGTTAACCAGCGCAAAGTCATGGTACCTGTTCTGTTCTTTTTTTTTCTTTCACATTTTTTATGTCATTGTAACACAATATCAATTGTCTATAGCAGTGTTTGTATTACCGTTTTTGTTTATGTTTCTTTAGCAATTTATCCTTATAATATGTCTTTCATTTATCAAATTGAAGATTGGTCTAGTCTACCTTATGATGAATTTATTACCCAGATTCCTTTATTTTTTTGGCTCATACCATGGTCATTGTAGGAGGATATCTCAGCAATATTCAAGAAGGCAGACAAGGATAACTCTGGAACTCTCACAGTAAAAGAATTTAAAGAAGTCATTAATGACATTTGCGAAAGATACCCCCAAGTGGAACTTTATTTGAAGAATAAGAAATTGCACAATATAGCTGATCTTCTGAAGGAAGCCAAAGGGGATGCTGCAAAAGAAACCATCGAACTAAATATCGAAGAGCTAAAAAAAGCTCTTTCTGAAGTGGATTCTCAGATGAAGTTTCTCCCAGCAACAGCTCAGGTGCTATATTGCTTTGTTTTATTACAGCCTTATAATTCTTTTGGGAACAATACAATTATTTTTTAATCTATTGTGTGCAACATTTTCAGGTTGCTTCTCAACAAGGTACTTACCTTGCCACTTGCTTCAACCGCATAGAAGAGGCTGAAAAGAATCCAGAAGGCCCTCTGAGGTTCAGGGGAGAAGGTCGCCATCGTTTTCGCCCATTCAGGTTACTCATTATTTTATAATTTTAGCATATAAAGAAGCTTGTTTTTTGGTTTCATGATTTGTATTCAATATTGCGGTATTATCATTCTTTGGTTTAAAAGATTGAAAATGACATAGAATTACACAGTTGTGCTGTTTTAATGACGCGTATTCATTGTTCTCTTGAATCGAATGAGTTAATATTTGAAGCCTCTTTAAACAGTCAGTAAGAGCTGCCTAATTTTATTTATGCCCACGGTATCCAGATACAAGCATCTTGGGCAATTTGCTCCATTAGGAGGAGAGCAGACGGCAGCTCAATTACCTGGTGATTGGGTTTCAATCGGGCACAGCAGTCAGTGGCTTTGGTATTCCGTCTATGCGAGGTAACCAACTCTCCTTTATCCAATGCTAACTGCCCGACCTTTTCAGCGTCATGTATTTCATTCTTTTATATATTTTTTTTCTCCTCCAGCAAGCAAGTGAGCTGGCGCACAAGAGCCTTGGTGGTTTCCGACTGGACAAGGCGTTTCATCTTTGGAAGGGATTCCAGTAGAATCTGAGGTAGCAAATAGCAGGTTCTTGAGTTTGACCAAACACTGGTAATCCCATTTTGGTTAATGAGAAATTTTGCTTCCACATCTTTTTCGCTCGTCAATTCGTTTGATAATCGCATTACAAATGCCTCAGTAGTTTAGTTGTGACTGTTATTGGATTTGGTTGCTGCTTGTGATTGTGCTCCTCCATTTGCCATAATGTTTTTGTGGTAGACACCATTATGGAAAAGTGAGTCATTTTTGGTGGTAAAGTTATAATTTCATTGAGATTCATAATCTTTCTCGGCTGTATCTACCGTGTAATTCAATAATCTCCTGTTGAAATAATTAAATAATTAAAATCCATTTTGATTCTCTCACATATAAATTTCAAACTGGGATATTGTTTGCCCAGCATGAGTTTGGGCTCATCTTTTCTTATACTATAACTAAGCGGTGTAAACAAGATGGGTTATTTGTGAGTTATTTGATATCTACTCGGAAAAAACTTTAGATCGAGCCGAGCTCGAGTACCAATTATAAAGGCTTGTTAGTTTCGTGTCTAAACGCACCTCTCTTCTATAAAACTTAATAATTTTCATTATATTTACTCTTTATACCTCAACTGAAATATATATTATAGTAATAGTTCAATTGCATATTTTATAGTGAAAACAATTCATTAAATCTGCTTATGTATAATAATTATTTTTATATTTTTATAAAACTCAAGTTGAGCTCGGATATTGTTAGATCTCGAGCTTGTGATTGAGAAGTTAAACTCCTTTTAGCTCAAGACTGAGTTTGGCCCAACTCGGGGGCTTGGCTTGGTCTGTTTACACCTCTTATGATCTCAGATTTTGTATTGACTGTAATTATTTGAACGTTTGTTAGTCTACATGTAAATATATCAAGTGCAAGACAAAATGATGAAGAAGTCGGCCTTTTATATCGCAGATAAGCTGCCATTTGTAAATACCCTAAGCTTGTACTCATTTTTATGTGTTATTTGTATGTAATAGACAAAATTGCATAGATTGGACATCGACATGGACGTTGAATAGAAAGAATAGTTGGGTGCAACATGGGGTTCTCCCTCCTTAGGGGACAAAGGGAGGGAGGGGTCTATTATAATTGAGGATAACTACTTAGCTACTCTAATTGGTGCCTATAAAAAGATTTTGGGTTTGTTTAAACTTCTCGATTAAAAGTTTTGAGTCCATGAATTTTGGATGTCAAAATTTATAAGTACGGCTAAAACTTATTCTTTCGTAAAACAAAAATATAAGAATTTGCAATTTCTTAAAAAAAGAAAGAAAGATATTTTACAAAAATTTATCATATCAAAATTCTCCTTCTAGATTAAAAACTAAAATTTTAATTGGAGGATTACTTTAAAATCTTAGTATTTTAACAATAGTTCATAATCTTATTTGTATTTAACTCTTGATAGCTGTAGACTTAGCTCTATTCTCCTAATTTTCAGTATTAGTAGTATTTTATTGGGAAATCAGGTTTACTAACACGCTGGCTCATCAGATTATGACAATTATATGTAGATTAATTGTAAGAGTTGGTGATGGTGCAGTGCACATGTTCGTGAACTGAATTGTGAGATAATGGCCATGGTGTCTCAACGCTTGCAATTAAATTACAAGATTCACTTAGCATTCCTCCTAAATGTAAAAAGGGAAATTAAAAAATGTCCTTTTTTAACAAAAATATGCATTGTAAACTTTTTTGGGGGCCCATGAATTAACAAATGGGTAGTAAGGGGGCCCACAACCACATGAGTACACAGCTGATATGCCATTGTTGCATCCATTATGCAAGTACCGTGGTCTTATTATTAATTTATGCCACAAATGACGTGGCTTCTTCTCCTGTGATTGGTTCGAATACCACTCAAGTTTAAAACTATTAGTTAAAGCATTTGATGAGATGTGATTAGCTTCATTAATGTCCTTTTCTCTTTGTTAATTGGGCTTTAAGGATTAATTATTAGCTCTTTCACGTTGATGCTGGTGGGATTACACGATTGATCAACGTCTCATAATATCACCATGGCATTATTTGGTTGGAGGTGAAGAAATAAGTCTAGTTTAGGTATAGAGTCCTACTGTCGAAATGAGTTGTGATACGATAATCTAATTCGCCAAATATGTAAAATCAGCAAATGAGTTTTAATCAGTTTGTATTAAAAAAAACGTGTCAACTTATAACACGAGATAAATAAGTTGTGCTGCATGCATGTTAGTTTGTAAAGTTGTCTAATTGTAATAATATAAAAATAAAAGAGTTACAATTTTGAAATACAAATATGAAGTTATTACCTTTATTGATGTATAAATAAAATTAACTATATTAGGGTTTTATAATTTGAGTATGGATTGATTCATTTGAAGTTGAAATTAATGTTCATGTTTTAAAATATTTTTACAAGCTAAATCGGTCGTGTTGGTTGTGTTAGTCATGTGTGTAGTTATTTCATGTTATATGTTTAAGTTTTGTATCTTGTTAGGATTAAAAAAGTTGAAACATTAATTTAAATGAGTCTTACTCATGTCAATCCTAATTGTATTAAAAAGGTGAAAAACCATGACACAAATACGATCCATCAGTCTATTCTGACACATCTAGTTTAATTAGTTGTTGCAAAAAATCAATATAATTTAAGACTAATTTGCTTATAACATGCGGTTGTTGTAAAATTATCCTCTTGAAAAACCGGTCTGAGACCTTTTAGCAGATAGTTTAATAGTCTTAGGCGTCATCTCTTTATTTTTATTTTTTTTGCTATAACTTTTATTCTATAGAAGTGTTTGTTTGTGTTTTTGTTTTAATTTTTTTAAGACTAGATGGTAAACCAGTTCATTCAACAAACCGAAGAAAATTATCTACGAAATATCATTTCATTCGGCCAATTAGAAGAAGCAGAATAGTCGTTTCTTTTTTCTTTCTCATTCCCTTTGGTTTTAATATTTTCGAAAAAGAATATCGTCCTCCGGAGTTAATATTATGGCTCGGTCATCCTCGAGCATTTATGACATAAGACATTGCTCCATGTTTGTCTTTATCACTCGGCTGTACTTGATATTTATGCTTGTTCCATGCCCTAGAAAGCATGAAAGAAGAAAGGATGATGGAATTGATGGTGGTGCTTCGTAATGTCATTTAATTTGAAGTTGTGCACAGCAATTTCTATCTATAGCACTTTTTATTACAATTGGGTCCAATTCTGTTGAAATAAATTATAATGTGTCAATTCTTCTGGCTACAAAAGTTGTCAATTTATTGATGATGGAAGCTTAAGGTGCATGTTCATGAAATACAATTTAAATATCCTGCAACAAGGAAACTGTGGTCCTTCTATAATGATAAATCACAGAAATTGCTATAAAATATCACACATAACACGAACTTATGAATTCTTTACATGTTTTAATTAATACGTTTCATTAATAAATGTGTATCTTACATTCCGAGGGTCAGCCTTATTTTTATAAAGGATTATATAATAACGAATAGAAGTCCGATAGAGATAAATAATAAAGTATAGAACTTCAGGGATTCAATTGAGGAAAACAGTTAAGTACAAGGGGCAAGTATGTGTTTTGCCTAAGAAAATTAATATGAAGTCACTGCTTCCTATTACAAGTTTACAACAATGCCCTCTAACTGGTTGCTCGTTAATTACAACTTACAGCAATTGACAAAAGCTGATGCCAATTAAACTCTAAACGTTTTATTGCTTTGTAATTTAAAGTATCTAAATCAAATGGAAATTAAACCAGATCGAACCAAAGTATTTAGTTGAGTTGGTTTGGTTAAATTTCATGGTCTTTTTTCTAACTAGCAAATAAATTATAAAAACAAATAAATGGATCATAACCTAACTAGTGAATAGAGAGCCATATAATTTTTACACGTTTATTGATCCAATACCTTTTTATTTCTATGATTTTTTCAACAAAAAAGATAATTATTTGACGAGAGAACTCTCGGCGGAATCTGGCCACTCCTTTGTGACGGTGGCCGATCACCTAGATAAACTCTCGAAGAGGTTAATTATAAAATTTTACTGTCCGAGCTTTTCATTTAATACGGATTTTTAACAACTAGTTCAAATGCTTCTAATATGAATCACGCGAGTTATGGGAAGTGAACCAATGCCCCGGCTTTTATTTCCCTCGTACGGTAAGGAAATGACATAATTACCCTAAATTTATGACTTGAAGTGTCCTCACAAAGGCAATTTTGTCAATAATGAAAGTGTTATGTCATTTTTGATTTTTCTAGAAAAGTAAATGGTCAGTTGAAAAAAAATGGCATGTGAAGAAGATTTGATAGGGCGTCCTTTTTGGATCTTTAAATCTCTGGCAATGTTTCTGTCAAGTTAACTGTTTGTACTAAAATTCTATCTCTCCATCACTGACAGTTAAATCTTTTTTCATTGCAAGATTCTTCCATTTTCATGAACAAATTTTCCGGGGCAGCTCATTATCAGCCTTGGCAAAACATACATTTAGGTTCCTGTATTATTATACCTTTTAAATTGCATCCTTCTACTATAATTTATATACATCAGATTTTTAAACCTTTAATTACTGTTAAGAAAGTATAAACCGTACGCCAAAAATCCATTGAACGGCATACTTTTAATAAAAATATAAACAGAGAGCTAATTTTAAAATAAATATAAAACAATAGATAATTAATTTATTTCGGTGCATTAACAACGCGGGAAGTACACATATTTTATTTTTTTGACAGATGGATGTAATGTCTGTAAAATAAAAAATATATAGAAACTTAATTTAAATAGATAAAAATGGAAGAATTCAATTTTAAAGACAATGGTGCATGAATGCAAATATGTGTTTTACTTTTTTAATAAGTGAAATATTGCATAATTTAAATTGTCCCACCTAACTTCTAAAACATTTGTTTATTTTCAATATAAAAGATTAACCATGTGGCCACCCAATAGTGCAGATATACTGTACTTGTTTTTTTATTATTTTATTTTTTATAAATTTATTTTAAATTTAATTAATTAGAAACAAGATATTTTTAGAAAGGTCGTTTTTGTGATGCGAAAATTAAAAATAAATCATATTCTTAACATTGAAAAAGGCAAAAGGTACAAAAAAGCCCTCGAGTTTTTCTTAAAAGTACAGATCAGCCCTTTTACTTTATCTAGGCACAATTAAGCCCCCTTGTTTTTAAAAATTGAACAATTAAACCCTTATTATTTTAAAATCAAACAAATAAACCCTTTTAATTTACTTTTGAGACACTTATCCCCTCAAATTTTTGGTAAATATTTTAAATATTAAAATTATTTTTGAACTTTTTTTCTATATGATTATGAGAGACATGTCAGCCATTAACGAGTGTTTCTAATGATTTTGGATGAAAGGGGTTATTTGTTCTCTTTGAAAACAAAGAGGGCTTAATTATACCCCAAAAAAGTTAAAGGGCTGATTTGTACTTTTATAAAAACTACGAGGGATTTTTTGTACTTTTTACCTTGAAAAATATAGACAATTATGAATAATTGTCAACTCAATTTTTTTGATCAAATTGTGAAAAATCAAAATTTATAAAATTAATTAACTATGATAAAAATTAATGACAGTGATAATATGTTACTTGGATTGATTGTATAATATTAATATACGGAGTCGACTTTTTTTACTAATAAAATATTTAATTTTTTAAGTTATACTTATAATAGTATTAAAGTAATATGCCAAAATTACAAACTCTAGTTTTTTTTTATACATAGTATCTTTTATCTAATATACATATCAAAATAAATGTATAAGGATCGCATAAGTGAAAACTGTAAAGTACAGGCACAAAGAATAGCTTTTTTCTTACTACTGACATCCATCGATAAAGATCATAAAATCACATACGTGTCAAAATATGAACGAGCTAAGCGCAATGCGCACTATGGCATAACTTAAGTAGTGGTGGGCCTACCCTGCGCATACAATATCTCAATTCTTATTGGCTTAAGGTGGACAGCGAGTGGGTGAGTGAGTCACGAGTTAACAGCTCAACATTTTAATTATATTACTACTAATTATAAGCTTAATTATTGAAAAACAACTCATTTCTTTTAATTTATGACTTAATTTTTTTCAAATTTTATATTTTCATCTATTTTTTAATTTTTAATTAATAAAAAAATAAAAATAATATTTATATTGTTTTATATTTGAAATTATTTTTTTTGTTAAAAATATAAATTATTACAATATAAAAGGCATATCATATTTTTTTGATTTAATTGCACCAAAAATCACCAACTTTCGCGTATTTATGGTATTTAAAATAATCTTTTTTTTTACCAATGAGCTATAATTCAAATGGTATAAGCGCTAGGCAGCAAACTACTAGGTCGTGGATTCGATTCCTCCCAAACGCTCCCCCTCCTCAATTATCAAAAAAACATAATCTTTTTTTCTTGACATAAAAAATCACCAACTTTCATTTTTTGGCATATTCGTCTACGTAACCGTTTCCTTTGAAAAATTAAGCGCAAAACGACGCCGCTTTACATTCAAAACAGCGCCGTTTTACATTCAAAACAGCGCCGTTTCACATGTCGTGAACGAATATGCCAAAAAATGAAAGTTGGTGATTTTTTATGTCAAGAAAAAAAGATTATATTAAATACCAAAAATACACTAAAGTTGGTTGTTTTTTTATGCAATTAAGCATATTTTCTATACTCTAATTTAAATAAATAACTATAATTAAAATTTAAATTAACAATTCATGATTTAAAGTAAAAATTCAAAATTCAAAATCTAAAATAATTAAAGTTGATGATTTTAAAAGCTTAAACTATAAATTGAAAAATACAAAATTAAGGTATTTTTGCATTATTAAGCCTAATTATTATTAGTACTAATCATTTTTTATTACAGTACCAAACTAAGTTTCGCTGCTTTTATCATGTCTGGGCTATAATAACACTTCAGTACAAACCAAATCTTGTTTCTTCTTTGGTCTCATCTTCCTAAAACTACAAAAATGTCTTAAAACATTTTCAACAACTTAAATTTTTCAACATTATAGATCTTTAAAATTTTCTAGTTTTACTTATTTTGGAAATCATTCATTTTCTTTGATCATATGGATCCATTTCCAAAGAAAATGAAAAAACAATCACCACCACCGCCAAATTCAACTCGGTCACCGGACTCATCACCATTTCCAGACGAAGTACTGGATCGAGTATTGTCTCTACTAAACTCAAACAAAGACCGGAGCTCCGTATCTTTAGTATGCAAAGACTGGTACAACGCAGAGAGCTGGTCAAGAACTCATGTTTTCATCGGAAACTGTTATGCAGTTTCGCCGGAGATCGTGGCTCGCCGGTTTCCTAGGATTAAGAGTGTTACTTTAAAAGGGAAGCCCAGATTTTCAGATTTTAATTTGGTTCCGAGGGACTGGGGTGCTGATATTCAGTCGTGGCTGGTGGTTTTTGCTCAAAAATATCCGTTTCTTGAAGAACTTAGGCTTAAAAGAATGACTATTAGTGATGAAAGTTTGGAATTTTTGGGTGTTAATTTTGTGAATTTTAAAGCTTTATCACTTCTTAGCTGTGATGGTTTTAGCACTGATGGGATTGGTGCCATTGCTGCTCATTGCAGGTGAGCTTTTTGTTTTGTTTTATTTCTTGTTTTTTGTAATGTTTTTGCATTGAGTTTGAGTTTGTATTTAATTGTGTTCTTTGATTGAGTTTGAGAGATCTATGGGATCTTGTTTTGGGTGTTAGATGAAGAATTTGATTGAATTATTCTGTTTTTTCTCTTCTGATTTTTGTTGGGGTTGGTCTACATTGCACGGACACGGACATGAAAAACGGTATTATTTTAAGGTTTTTGTGTAAAAAATAAACTTTCGTGTCCGAGACGGTAAGTGTCCAAAAAAACATTTCCGAAACGGGACATATTAATTGAATGAATAAATTTTCGTGTCCGAGACGTTAAGTGTCCAAAACAAAACGGGACATATTAATTGAATGAATAAACTTTCGTGTCCGAGACGATAAGTGTCCAAAACAAAACGGGATATGTTAATTGAGTGAATAAATTTTCGTGTCTGAGACGGTAGTGTCCAAAACAAAACAGGACATATTAATTGAATGAATAAACTTTCGTGTCCGAGACGTTAAGTGTCTAAAATATTTTTGAAACGGGACATATTAATTAAATGAAGTGACCGTCCTACCTAGGAGGTGGTTCTACTATTGTTTTCATTTTTACCCTTTTTGTTATTGTTCAACTCTATTTTACTTTATTTTTTCTTGATTTGATATTTGACTTGCTAACGAGCACTTAATGAATTGTGGCTTATATTTGATGTCATTATCCCTTTTGTGTATTTCACATTTGGTGAAAAGATGTAATATTTTTATGCATTTCGTTGTATGCATTATTGAGAGATCTATAAGATCTCCTTTTGGGTATTAGTTGCGGACACGGGAAACAACGGTGTTATTTTAAGGTTTTTTATGTAAAAAGTAAACTTTCATGTACGAGATGTCAAGTGTTCGAAACTTGTCCAAAACGGTACACATTGATTGAATGAAGTGTCTGGATGGTTCTACTATTGTTTTCATTTTACCCTTTTTTTAATTTGTTCAACTCTATTTTACTTTATTTTTTCTTGATTTGATATTTGACTTGCTATAGAGCATTTACTGAATTGTGGCTTATATTTGACTTGCTAAACAGCATTTACTGAATTGTGGCTTATATTTTGATGTCATTATCCTTAGTAATGCCCCTTTTTGTGTATTTCATATTTGATGAAAAGATGTAAATTTTTATGCATCTTGTTTTGTATTATTGAGTTAATTATTTTATAAGTGTTGGTGGCATTAGTGGTAGATACACAGTTGTACTTGTATGTATTATTGGATGAATTATGAATGGTGGCCTATCTTTTTTTGTTTTTCTGGCCCCTCATTATTCATTGAGTGTCTCAAATTGTTTGGAGATATAATAAGAAATAGTTTGGTATAGATCTCTACAACTGTAAATTAAATGTCTTTATGACTGTTTTAATGGAAGAATTAGTTTGTTACCAGAAAAACAATAGCCTTATTGCAATACAAGTGGTTCTACTTTTCATTTCCTTTCCCTGTTTGGTTGTTCCTTGTTCTGATATGACATTTCACCTGTCAAAATACATTTACAGGATGCCATAATTCTCTTGTCAACTTGTTATCCGTTACGCAAGCACATAGATTCTTTAGTGGTTGGTTCATTAAGCATATGTAAATGCATGAACGATACTGAAGATTACGCGATGCCTTCTTTAAAATTAATGGCAACTTCTTGGTAGTTATTGTTCATATTCCCTATAGTGGGATACTGGGAATTGGCATAACTGATTTCCTGAAACGTGAAGAATCTGGCGACGATTACTTCATGTGAAAACTGAAACTTAAAGCTGACTCGTGCTGTAGCATTACGTAATCAATCTGCTTGCATCTTTCATTACAAACTTGATTTGACAAGAACTGCTGATGTGTGTTTTAGTTATTTTTTCTGTATTCAGTCGTCTAGATACATTGATGTTTTTTATCATTCTGATGAATTTCTCTGTAGTCATGGTCCAAATAAATGCTTATCCCTTTTAAACTTGGTCATCATAATGTGCTACATCAATCTAGTAAACATTTTCCTTGTTCCTGGAACTTCACATATCTCATATGGAAATATATATCTAATAAAAAAATGCTGATAAAATGACGAATTCCTTATATGAAGCTACAGATTAATTTCTTATATCTTGGATGCAGCTACTTCTTAATCTCATCTCTAAACATTAACTAAAAAGATCGTCACAAGTTTCCTAAATGTTATAGATTTTGAAAGTTAGGCTATTGACCATTTATGAGCTGTCTATACTTTTTTATCTGTTCTGCTGTTACCGTGGTAAAGTATGTTAGAAGGGCTCTAATTCAAGTTTGGTTTCAGGAATTTGACGGAGCTTGACATACAAGAGAATGGCATTGATGATAAGAGTGGCAGTTGGTTGAGCTGTTTTCCTGAAAGCTTCTCATCATTGGAAGTACTGAATTTCGCCAACTTTAATAGTGATGTCAATTTCGATGCACTTGAGAAACTTGTGAGTAGGTGCAAATCATTAAAGGTTTTGAAGGTCAACAAAAATGTTTCCTTAGAACTACTACAAAGGCTGCTTATTTGTGCCCCACAATTAATAGAACTTGGTACTGGATCTTTCTTGCAATTACGAACTTCCCGTCAGTTCACTGAGCTTGAGAATACATTCAGGCATTGCAAGAACCTGAAAATTCTTTCTGGTTTATGGGAAGCAATGGCGCCATATTTACCAGTTCTCTACCCCGCTTGCACAAACTTGACTTTCTTAAATTTGAGTTATGCTGCTTTGCAAAGTTATGAACTTGCTAATCTTCTTGGCCACTGTCCACAGCTTCGTCGTCTATGGGTAAGAATTCCTTATTGCCAAGCTTAGTCATCCATTAATTTTCTGGAAATAGTTTCCTAGTTTGAAAAAGAGGAACCGGGTGACTCATTTCCTTGCAAATTAGTTTATTATGTATTTTGCCGGCCAATTAGTTTGGAAGAGATCAAGAGATTTAATTGATGCCCTTCTGTTTCAAATGTCTCAAGTGGTAGAATGTATCTACATTGTAATGTCTGTCAACCTCTTTATGTTTAAATCTGTGTAAAAATTGATGTAAAACCACTAAATAACTCTATAATAATACACACTCTACATCTTTTTGGAGCATTGGATCTGGAATTTTTTGGTTTCTAGTACAAGGAGATGTAAAGTTCTTAGAAAAAATCATATGCAAATGTTCCTGATGGTAGCTATTTTGAAGGTTTGGTTGTATTTCTGTTGCAGGTCCTTGACACAGTAGAGGACAAAGGGCTGGAGTCTATTGGATCTAACTGCCCTTTACTCGAGGAACTCCGTGTCTTCCCTGCTGATCCCTTTGATGATGAAATTATCCATGGAGTGACTGAAGCAGGGTTTGTTGCTGTGTCTTATGGTTGTCGGAAACTTCACTATGTTCTCTATTTTTGCCGGCAGATGACTAATGCTGCAGTAGCAACAATTGTGCAAAATTGCCCTGATTTCACCCATTTCCGTCTCTGCATAATGAATCCATTTCAACCAGATTACACAACAAATGAACCCATGGATGAAGCTTTTGGTGCAGTTGTGAAGACTTGTAGTAAACTTCAGAGGCTTTCAGTTTCAGGACTCTTGACCGACCTGACATTTGAGTATATTGGCAAATATGCTAAAAATTTGGAAACTCTTTCTGTCGCTTTTGCTGGCAGTAGTGACTGGGGGATGCAGAGTGTGTTAGGTGGCTGTCCAAAATTGAGAAAGCTTGAGATGAGGGACTGCCCATTTGGAAATGTAGCACTTCTCTCGGGTTTGGAAAAGTATGAATCTATGAGGTCACTTTGGATGTCATCCTGTAATGTGACGATGAACGGTTGTAGGCTACTGGCAAGAGAGATGCCAAGATTGAATGTAGAGGTAATGAAGGAGGAGGGGAGCGATGACAGTCAAGCTGATAAAGTTTATGTTTATCGTTCTGTTGCAGGAACAAGAAGAGACGCCCCTCCTACTGTTCTCACTCTATCAGGTTTATAATGTGCGTAATCTCTCCCTCTCCCTCTTTCTCTCTGTCCCAAACACATGCATGCCCGCCCGAACACATGCATGTAGCAATACCCGGTAGATACTGTAATTCCTGTTCTACCTCCAAAGGGCTAAGCAATCTACAAATTTTTAAACTGGTTATCTTAACTAGGGGTGTGCACTATTCAGGTATTTACAAATTAACTGACCGAACCACACCAAAATTTTAGTTTGGTTTGGCTTTTGGTTAATTTGATTTGGTTATAGTTAAGAATTCTGACAAGTTTGGTTAATTCAGTTTGATTTTCAGCATGTATTGGTACTCTTGCTTTATCTATTGTTATGTGATCATAGTCTGATCGATCATTCTCTATAATTAACTATATGGTTTATCTCTTAGGTGCCACTGAAGGCGCATTGGCGACACGCTGTTTATTTTATCCACACAGCAAATCATAAAATTTGGAAGCGGAAAAGATACTTTTAGAAGAGTAAAGATGAAGAAAAACGAGAAGCTATACATGGACAATGTCCAAAGAAGGAAACAATCCATCTTCATCTACTTTATTTACCATGCCCTTGAATAGCAGAATTGCAAGACTGCCAATGCAGAAGTGAATGAAGCAGCCATGGTAATGAGTCACAAAAGAACCAAAATCCGTCCCTACGATGCATTGCCATCCAGATCCATGCAGCCTGTCAAAATCCTGCAGCATCAAATGCGGCACAACATGTCAAGAGGTATTCCGATTTGATTGTTCCATTGTTAAAGAGGTTTCAGTTTCGAAATCACCTTTTTTATGAAGCAAGCAATATCAGTCGACTCGGTGACATCAAAGATATCGAGGGCCTTAGCAGCTAAGTGAAGAGCATCATGCTGCATGGTTTGAATCATGTCGGTCTCACCAACGATAGCTTTGCCTTCTAACATGGCGGGAGAGAAGTCTCTTTTGTTGAAGACGGCGGAAGAAGAGATAGAGATCGAGAGATAGAGCTTTGTGTATTGAGTGCAATATTTCTGATGGGCTTTATAGACTTTAAAAAGAAAGTATTGCTGGCCTGCTCCTTGAAGGTGGTCTGAATGTGATCATCTGGTTCAATGAAATTTAGCCAGGTATTGCTAGTTTTTAGTTTGAATATACCAAAATGTTTGGATGCATACGGAATTGCAGAGGCCATAGGATCGTTTCTGATCAACGGCTTGTCCCGGAGGCGAGTGGCAAAAGGGATAATATTCTGGGTCCACATTATCCTGGAGATGTGTTAAGTTTGTGGCTGAATGGCTTCAGGTTGATGATGTTTTTGTCATTTTGCTTCTGCATCATTTTCAGTTTTCATTCATTTTGATTCCGTGAAACCTTTGAATTTGTTTTTCTATTTCTAAGTAGTAGAAATCTTGGACTTTTTGCATACTTCTCCAAGCTCTTTCTCATTGTGCATTATGAACTCAGTTTCTGTGAATTTAATCAAAATTCGATTATTTGGTTCAGTTTTCAGCTGGTCTCCGCTGCTGCTGCTACAGGTCCTTCCTACTAATGTTGTTCCTAACAGAATTTTCAACCGAACTGAAACACTTCAGTTCGGTGAGATTTGGTTTAATTACAGTTTCAATTAATTCAGTTCGATTAATGAAATGTAAATATAATCAATCAGTGATAAAAAAAATTTGTCCCAGGTAGCACCGACACGAACATGGAGAAACGAGACAGTTGGACAATGTTCAAAATTAGTACATTTTTGTGTCCAAAATACTAATGTCCGACACATTTCAGAAAAGGAAAATGCGGCTTGAATGAATGATCCGTGCTACCTATCATAAATTCCAAGCTTTCTGAAAGTAGCTGGGCAGTGAAGTTATTGTTCTTGTAGAAGCACAACTAGACTCACAGGAATGTCAACTTTTTAATAAAACCGTTTTGTGTAAAAAAATGAAACAACATTGGCTAAATGAACTTACCGTTAATTTTTTTTTCCACTCACGAGCCACTGATGTTGTGTCACCTTTCTTCCTATTGGTCATCGGTGGTCCCACCTAGTGAGGATTGTCTGTTCCAAGATTTTGGAAGGAGTTCCGTTGAGAAATACGAGGTTCTTCTGCCTTAATTAATTGAGGGCATTCTTCTAACTAGGGATCAGCAATTATCACAAAACAAAAATCTTACTAACTTCCATTAAAAGAATTTAAATTATAAATTTCTTATAGGTGAACTCCTAACTAGTTATAGAGAGTCTTTATCTCATGCAAAAATTGTATTATGTCATTTTTACAATAAGTTAATGAGCATTTGTATTAGAGAATCTTAAATTATTACTTATATTTTTTTTATTATTAACACATAGCCAACGTCTTATTGGTTTGTTACACGAATTATGTGTCACATCTATTATATTGTACAAAATCCAGTTATATATTGTGGATTCGATTCCTTCCACAAATACTCTCCCCTTTCTAATTATAAAAAAAATTCTATAATAATTTTATTTATTTAAACGAACAATTGAAAAAATAAAAATAAAAATTAATTGATATCATTAAATAATATCACGTGGCTTGTAATAATTGACGAATGGTGGACCAAGCTCATGTACCAGATTTTTTCAAGCATTAGGATCTTGATTCTAATTAGGCATTTGCATCGGTCGGTTTCGGTTGGCTCAATGGACAGAACCGAAAAAACAAAAATCAAAAATAGGCTAAAATTCAAAATATAATCGGTTCTGAAATAGAACCGAACCAAAAAATTTGGTTCGGTTAAAACCGATTTTTTTAATTATTTTTTTTCAGTTTTTTTATACAGAAAATTAAAAAAAAAATTAATTAATAATAATTTTATATATGTTATTTATATATTTTATCTATTATAATAAATTTATTAACTTATATATTACATATAATTAAAAAATAAATACTAAAAAAATATAAATAAACATCTAAATTTCAATTTTTTCAAAATAATAATAATAATAATAATTTGTTATTCGGTTTTTCGGCCGGTTCAGTTTGCAAAAACCTAAAACCAAATATCAAATTTTTAGGTTGAAAAAAATCAAATCAAACCGTTTTAACTAAAAAATCGAACTAATATTAAAACTTCGATTCGGTTCGGTTTTTCGATTAATTCGGTATTTGCATACCCCTAATTTTAATAACCATGTCAATACCAATGGGGATTAGTTCAAATGATAAGTGGTTTGTTATCGTTTAAGTAAAGTCTCGAATTCGAATATTGTGAATACGAAGCCCTAAAAACCGGATGTGCTACCAAAAAGACCATGTCAATCAATAACTAGACTATTTGTTGATGCAGCCCTAATTTGATGATCATGGTGAGGTGTCTCATTCAAGGGTAGCCATGCTTGAGCCTGCAAGTAAGGACACGTCATTTTCTTAGGAATATAAGCTGTGAAATTCAAGCTACCTATTAATATTATTCTCTCATTACTTTATATAATCATTGTAGTAATTAGTAGTAAAAGATGGTGAAAGCTGATTGAGTTATAATGCTTCTCATCATCATACTAGCTACTCACATTTTTAGTCTACAATATCACTTTTGATTTTCAGATTTGAATAGAGTTGCTTTGCACTTTCTTTTTTTTAATTCAATTAGGTATTGAAAACGGGTTCCAATTATAAAACGATATTTTTAAATTTTTTATATTCGCATTAATTTTCATTCGAGTCGGATAGATTCATTGCAAGAGGAAAAGTTGTGGTTCTAAGTTTTAAACGATTGCACATGTGAGTACGGTTCGAACCTTCGACTTCACTTAAATAATTAGAGCGCCTTACTAATTCAACCGCATCTTAGATTTGCACCTTTTAAACACCGTCAAATCTTTTTATGGGCTGAAATTATTAATAAATCAACATTATTTGGGGATTGAACACATGGCTAGTTTTCTTTCCCATGAATTATTGATTATAATGGGGATAATTGACAACAATCTTTACTCAAATTAAATGAAAGGGTCCAATCCAATGACCAGATTAAGACTTGTAATATCTTTTATATGAGTCATTATCAGCAACCATATAAATATGTTATATGATCAGACATAATTAAGCTATATCAAAATTTACTTGCTTTAAGATGCTTTTTAATTATTTGAGGTCCAAAGGGTGAGCGGACTATATAATAGAGAGTAATTCATTCTCTTACGGTTAGTATAAAAGTGATAACTGTCATTTAAACATATAACATATAAACATGGTGTAGTAAAAACTCGAAATTAAAATTTCGAGATAGTGAATTCGCATTAAGGAAAAGTAAAATACGAAAATTAAATCCAAAACAAACGATCTCATTATAATTTTGGAAAATTTAAAAGGGAAAAGGGTTAAATATGACCTCCATGTTTAGTCTGAGAATCAAATTGGCCCTCCATGTTTGTAAAGGTGCTAAAACACACTTAGTATATTTAAAAAAGTTTAAATAAGACCCTCTTTTTGACACCGTTTGTAAATCCGTCAATACTTACTTATGTGCAATCTGACGTGGCATTTTAAATTTGAGGTGGTTTAAATATGCTCTTAATGTTTGACCTGCAGTTCAAGTATGTCCTTCATGTATAAAAATATTCAAATATGCCCTTTATGTATGAAAAGGTTCAAATATACCCTTCATGTATAAAAAAAATGCAAATATGCCTTATATTTCAAATATGCCCTTCATATATGAATAGATTCAAATATCACCAGTAAGGGTGAGCAAGATTATCGATCGACCAAATTAATCAACCAAACTAATAACTTTCAGTCAATTTGACAAAAAAATTATAGTTCTTAGTTTTTGGTTCAGTTTGAGATTTGAATTATCATAATTAATCGAATAAGTCGATTTTTTTTTATTTTTCTTGTATTTTTGTCAGTTTTAACCGAAATGGCCGAATTACCGTTCTATTCGGTCGGTTTGATTTTCTTTTATTTTTTATTTTTTTATTCGATTGATTCAGTTTTGATGAGAATTTCTTATTTGTTTGGTCTTGAATTTATATTGTTACTTTGTGTATGAAGGGCATGTTTGAACCACGTACCAAACATTGAAGGCTTATCTGAACTACGTGACAAACATTAAGGGCATATTTGAACCACATCAAAGTTCAATAAGCCACGTCAGATTCCATTTTTAAAACGGTGTTAGAAGGAGGGATTTATTTGAGCCGTTTTTTAAACGTTAAATGTGTTGCCAAATATGGAGGGCTCATTTGATCCTTTTCTAATTTGAAATGTTGGATTGGAAATGATTGTGAATTTATAGTAAAGAATTGAAACAAAAAAAATCTTTACACCTACGTGATCAATCCACCTCATTTCTTCTCCTATACTCAAAGTTATGCCCAAAACCAAATATTTCTTGCATTGGCATCCATTTTGAGATTCGTACCTAACACTCAAAATAGCACAGTGCACTAAACTACAAAATAACACCATTGCTTGAAAGGTATTTTATGCTAGCTAGCTACACAACATCCCTATTTCTTCAATTTATGATAACATACATTGCACTCTTCCAGCTAACACAAGAAATTAAAAATTTGGTCATGTAAATCCTATTTTATATGTAGAAAATTTAAATTCGAATTTGACGCTTTTGGGGAGTCTCGAACCCAAGATTTTGAGGGAATTTTTATTAAAAAATTTAAAAATAGCATGAAGAATGATAAAAATGATAAAAAAAATTATTGATGCTTTATAATATTGTTTGTACCGCCTCAGAAAATGGTTGGTGAACTTGAAATACGACATAGTCCAGGACTTTGTTAAAAAGCCCGAATGTGCTCATCTGGAAATTCAGTACAAAGAGAGCTATAGTTATCTTTAGTTTATTTATTTTTTTATTTGCTTTTTTTAAATAAGAGATTAAGTTTTATTAGGATTATAACTCTTAATTAGGGTTCGACCCTATAAATAGCTAGATCCTTGTATTATTTTTTATCAACACATCATTAATCAAAATCAAAACTCATGCTTTTTATTCTCAATCTCCGGATTGAATCTTAATTTAAAAATAGAATTGAAATTAATCTCGCTTGAATTTCAGATCCGGATAAATACTGTTAGTTAAATCGAACGGCGGTAACGTTATTCACAATTTGGATTACGTCACTCAGATTTGAATTACGTCATTCAGATCTTGTTTACCTCATCTAGAATCACCCTGGTTAAAACATCAGTACTTAAAGTTACCCATTTATAAATTTAAAGGTTCGAGCGTCGGTGAAAACCTCGCGAACAAAGATAATATAGCCTTTTATAAGTATTACATTTATATTCGTCAACGATTTTGACCAGTAAAGAATACTTTTAATTTTTTATAAAAAAAATGTTAAAATTTGAATTATTTTTAATAGTTTTTCTACATCGCGTTTGCCACTTAAGTTAAAGCTCATCGGCCAATTAGCAATATATGTTAACAAGATTTATGATTATTATATCTTTTTCTTTAATTATTGGGAAGGGAGTGTTTATAAAAAGAATTAAACCCATCATTGGTATATATAATTAGACCTGGCAATTCGTGTCTGCGGGTCATAAACTGGTCAAACCCGTTTAGACACGAACACGATTAGGCTAAACACGAACACGACATGATTATTAATCGGGTTTGATATACAAAATCAAAACACGACACGGATATTACACGGGTTACACGACACAACACGTATAAACATATTTATTTAATCGTGTTAATGGATCAACCTGTTTAAAGTGACACGTTTAAATCCGTTTAATTATTTAACTACTTTTTTAATTTATTTAATATAATACTAAAAAAATTATTACTATATTTTGAGATAAATACTATTTTAATTATATATAATATAAAAAATTTGATTAAAATTAAGGATTTAATAACATTAAAATTATAAAAATAAATAATATTTAATTAAAAATAGTTAACCGTGTTTAAACGGGTTAGGTGTGTATAACCCATTTAGACCCGAAATTAATCGTGTCATAAACGGGTTGACCCGTTTATGACCCAAACCCATTTACGTCAAACCCAAACCCATTTATCTTCGTGGCGTGTCGTATCATTTAGTCGTGTCGTGTCTAAAATTGCCAGGTCTATATATAATTAAATTCTTTAGTGGTTTGTAATTAGTCAAGTCTTTTGAATTCGGATATTATTTTTTTCAATTAAAAGAAAATTAATGATATAAAATGAGGAACTAAAAACCATTCAACTAAAGAATGAGATTCCACATTATACAGTTTAATCAAACATAAAATTAGTAGGATTTCAATTAATGAGAAGAGTGGCAAGCTTAATTTGGATATAATTTTGGGGTCTTATTAAAGGCAATGTGCAAGATCAAATCAAACAAAAAAGAACATATTCTGATAGAATCACTTAACCAGCAGATGCTGCCCTACAAACAAAAAGTTCAATGCTCATCACAACCCCAAAAAGATTAACACCTGATTTGTCAACATTTTAATTTTTTTTTTCTTATTAACATTTTCTATAAATAATTAGTAAAAGCATAAAATCTGTTGTTTTTTCACTTAAAATTTAAACTAAGTTACATAAGCAAAAGTTAAAACAAATCCATCCAAATTAAACATTGATCAGCCAACTCTTAGTAAAAAGAGATTCAGAAAAAAATAAGGATCCGTGACAATGAAAATTATGTGGATAAATATTTGTCATGCAATAAGACAAAATTAGTCCATAATTAGACAACTAATCTCGTCATGGGTCATTCTTCCTTGTTTTATTTTTTTGTTTTCTTATATCTCAGTTGTCATCTAATGTAAATTGGCTCTATGTGATTTTTCTTAAATTTCAAGTATAATCAAAAACTAATTTGATACTTGCATTAAAATTCCATTTTAATTCCTATCTTCCATAAAAAAAAATCAAAATATAAACTAAAGAGTTATAAATTAATTTATGATCTTTACATTTTTGAAAAACATACAAAAATACAAATATAATTTAATATTCATAAACATGAATTGAATTTAACTTAAACTTCAAATACATATAGTGTCTGATATCTAGAGTCGAGTCAGGTAATATTTTACAAAACAAGAAATCTCTTTTAAAAGATTTTTAGAATTATTCTATACCGAAAATTCCGAATCGAAATTTCTAGTTAGAAGGCAAGGAATTTTTTTTCTACCGTTTTGCAGTCCGGTTGATATATTTAAATGTTGATTAACCTAAGTTAATTTATAGCTTAACTTAATTTTTATTCTTTAGAAAATGGTGGACATATTTTATGTTTTATTTTTGACATGAGCATCTGTTGGCCTTTTTATTTATGTTCTATCGCTATCCACCACCTCACACGAAACAACGACATTTAAAAAGTCAATTAAAAGCAATGAATATCATAAATACATTATCTTATGAAAAAATATACTAATTTTTTAATTGGTATGAATAAAATATAACTCAAGAATTAAGATGAGAAAAGAGAGGTGGAAGTGTAAATAAATTTCCCCACTTGCTATTGGAAAGGTGACTGCTAGCTCAAGGCATCTTACAAAGGTGGCTTCACATGGTGGGGTTCTATTATATGCTTACAATAATATTGAAAGCTACTTCTTTTTATTTTATTTTCCTTTTCACCTAATAAAAAACACACACTTTTTCTAATTTACGAGTGATTATTTTATTATTTATACAAGTTAACGCGATGTTTACGGTAGTAAATTATTTTATATTTGTTTAATTTTTATCATTAAATATCCTAACATTAGAACGTATTATTAATTTGTTACAATAATGAATAAAATCGTTGTGTCGAATAATTATTTCTTATTAAGATATAATGGTCCAATCATCCCCTTAATTGATTGATTCTCCTTTCTATCATCATCAAATTTCATAAAAGAGAAAAGTTCAATTATAGAAATAAGTTAATTTAAGTGTGAAAAAATAATATTTTCTAAAAGTTTTAAAATTTAATGCAAGTCTCTAAACCACTCATAATACAACACTTTAATGGTGATATTACGAAGAGAGAAATTCTTAGGTAGACCGAGTCTATCACGTCATCCGTAGACTGAACCACTCATAATACAACACCTCAGAATTTCTCCTCTATTTGATATAAAAAAATGTAATTAATTAACTGTAAAATGCCAGTGAAAAGCGGTTTGATTTATATTTTTACTTATGAAAACTATTAATGTAACTTAATTTCAAAATGCAGATAAAATTGGTATTTTCCTGATTGATATCCTAATTTTGTAATAATTTATATAATTACTACAACAATATGTACAGTGACAATTTAATCATATTCATTTTTTAGGTGTTACTCAATTTTATAGTAAAATATAAAAAAAATGAATTACTTTTTATTATGGTATTCGGCTAGTCGGAATGTCGAATCAAATTTTTGTTATTTTTACATATTATATTTTCATATTATTTTAAATATTAATAAGATTAATGTCAATTCCTTCTCTAACAGTTTAAATTTTTAGATTTTTTATTATTATTTAGGGTACATACTTCTGAAATCAAATAATCATAATTGGATAATATAAACTATAGGTTTGGTGTCCAAATAAATAAATACATGAGATACCTTGACTTACATTATTTTATTCCACCAAAAGCCATCTACAAAGTGTATAGATAAGAAAATTAATTACCTTTCCGAATTAAAGGAGACCTTCAGCATTTGTTTAATTTAGTATTTAAATTTTAAACTTATTGTTGATTCGCTGACAACACTTTGTAATGGAAGAAACAGTTAACTAATAACTAAATCTGAAAAAAATTAGAAATACATTGTGTGATGTATTATTAGTTACCAAACTTTTTGTAGAATAATATGTGGTATTTTTCAATAGGTAAAGACAACTTAGTACTAGCAGCTAGCATCAATATTTTTTAAGGGAGAACGTATCGAAAAACCTTTGAAGTTTTTATGAAAGAGTACTTAAGTTCGTTTTTAAACTTTTTTTGCCAGAAAAGCCATCAGCATATACAAATAAACCTCAAAGTTCAACATTATCAACAATTAATCTTATATAAAAATGATTAGCCATTAGAGAATTCCTAAAGCTAAACACCAATAGCACCATCAACATTTCCAACAACTATGACCAACGCACTATTTTCGTCTCTCAGCGCGTCGATAACTACGGCATTATCATGTGAAGCAGCAGCGAATTTGCTATTTGAGACAACAATCGCAGCAACAATTGCGTGGTTGTCCAAAAGAACAACCGGCCTCGTGGTCATTCTATCATCGTTGACCTCTGTAGCAGCATCCGCAACAATTTTTTTCAACATAAATTCATATTTGAATAATTTAATAAGTCGATATTAGCATTTTAATTATTTTAAGACTTATGTTAAATGATTAGTCAATTTCACATAAGTATCTTAACAACTTATTGCTAATGGTGTTTAACTTAGAAACTTATTTGCACTTTTTCAGAATATTAAGGGCTCAAATGAAATAATAATAATAATAATAATAATAATAATAATAATAATAATAATAATAATAATAATAATAATAAGCTCATCAAGTGCTATTTCATAAAGAAATTCAATGGTTTTTTATGAGCTTTAGTTCAAGAATTTTTTTACCTAAATCTTGTCCATAAAAAATTCATAGACATATCAAATCAAATACTAAAACAGATAATAAAAGAGAAACAAAATTGTGTAAAGAAAGAAAAATTTGCGCTAGATTTTCTAGCGTTTGATTGAATAGATCCATAAAAAAATTATAAACCGGATCTAAATAAAAAAAAGTAGTCTAAATGATACAAGCATTTAACAGCAATTTGTTAATTAAGTCGCGAATTTTATTTTTCCTACAAACATTTTTCCTCATCAATTATTTTTTAAAAAAAATTCGGAATTAGAATACCAACAGAAAATCCTCTTATCTTTTTCTATACTTCACCCATTTTAACCTTTCTTCCAATTTCTAACAACTTAACAAACCATTATTTAATATAAAAAATAAAAAACCATTATTTAATATAAAAAATAAAAACAAACCATTATTTAATGACAATAGTACCCCTGGCCAGCCAGCCAAGTAAATGTACCACCACCGTTCCTCCAAAATCTAATTCCATTTCTACTAGTCAGAAGATAAGCAGATAATAATAGACCGCAGTCTCTACCTCATCTTTTTTTCTCTCTTCATGTAAAAACTTTTCTTCTCTGTTCTTGCAGCTACTCAATGGCTTTGTCTCAAAATCTTCAATAAAAAACCTTAAAAACTCAAAAAAATGAGACAAGAAAATCCCAGACAAGAAGAACACAACTGCTGCTCATCAGAATCTTACAGTCTCAAACAAGCAGTCGAAGCTGTCTCTTCTCTAATCTCATTCTCTCTCGGAATCAGAGTCTTTGCAGTAAAATGGCAGATGCTAAGAACCAAGCTCGAAGAGCTCAACTCAAGCCTAACCGCCATCGAAAACTGCGATTCGAACAGCAACCCGATACTCTCCGGTCTCATAACCGCCATTATTGTCGCTTCAAACAACTGCTACGATCTTGCCAGAAGATGCATGGATCTTTCTTACAGTGGCAAGCTTTTAATGCAGAGTGACTTAGATGTAATGGCTGCAAATTTCGACCGGCTTATACGAAACCTTTCTGGGATTTGTACTGCTGGTGTTTTATCTCAGGATTTCGCTATTATCGTGTCGAAACCGAGTTCGAATTCTTGTAAAGATGATATCAGATTTTATGTTGGGGATCTTTTGACAAGAATGAAGATTGGTGACACGGAAATGAAGAGACAAGCTTTGGTTAATCTATACGAGGTTGTTGAAGAGGACGAGAGGTATGTTAAAGTAATTCTTGAAATTGGTGACATTGTTCATGTTTTAGTTCATTTTCTTGACTCGTCCGAGTTGGAAATTCAAGAACAGGCTTCCAAGATTGTTTGTTTGATATCCGGGTTTGATTCTTGCAAGAATTTGTTGGTTGGATCTGGTGTTATAGGACCGTTGATCAAAGTCTTGGAGATTGGTAATGAATTAGGTAAAGAATCTGCTGTCAGAAGTTTACAGAAATTAACTGTGAATTCTGATAATGCTTGGTCGGTTTCAGCTCATGGTGGTGTAACAGCTTTATTAAAAATATGTTCTGGTAATAATATTAATAATAATAATGGTGAGTTTAGAAGTGAACTCATTGGTCCAGCTTGTGGGGTTTTAAGAAATGTTATTGGTGTTGAAGAAATTAAAAGATTTATGATCGAAGAAGGCGCGGTTTCGAGATTTATCAGGCTTTCGAGATCGAAAGATGAGTCAATTCAAATTAGTTCAATTGAGTTTCTTCAAGATATAGCTTCTGGAGATGAATCTATCAGACAATTAGTAGTAAAAGAAGGCGGAATTCGCGCGTTAGTACACGTTCTTGATCCGAAAATTGCATCGAGTTATAAATCTAGAGAGATTGCATTGAGAGCAATACAGAATTTATGTTTCTCATCTGTAAATTGTATTAATATATTGATGAGCTACGGATTTATCGATCAGCTGCTGTTTTTTCTTCGAAACGGAGACGTTTCAGTTCAAGAACTCGCTTTAAAAGTTGCATCCAGGCTCTGTGGAAAATCAGAGGAAGCTAAAAAACTAATGGGAGATTCGGGTTTTATGTCGGAGTTTATAAAATTTCTTGATGCAAAATCATTTGAAGTTAGAGAAATGGCATCCGAGGCATTAACAAGTATGATTTCAGTTGCGAAAAATCGGAAAAGATTCGTGCAAGATGATCGAAATATCGGGTTACTTCTAAAATTGCTTGATCAAGAAGAGGTAAATTCAGGTAATAATAAAAAGTTTTTGATATCTATTTTGATTTCTTTGACAAGTAGTCATAGTGGGAGAAGAAAAATTGTGAATTCTGGTTATTTGAAGAACATTGAAAAACTTGCTGAAGCTGAAGTTTCTGATGCTAAAAGACTTGTCAAAAAGTTGTCTACTAATAGATTTCGTAGTATGTTCAGTGGATTATGGCATTCTTGAAGGTAATTTTGTAATATTTTGTTACTTTTTTTCACTGTAAATTTACTTATAAGTGATCTTTTAAAGTTGGTATAAAAAGTTTTGCAAATATCAGAATCTCCACTTTGGTTTTGTTCAAGTTTTCTATTCTGTCAAAATCAGGTTTAGAGCAGCTTTTTGCTTGATTTGTAATTGTAAAGATGATTAGTATTGAAAAGGTATATCAAAATATTCTGTAAAGCTGACTTCAATTATAGTTACATTAGTGGAATAAGCTTTAAGTGACTATGTAATTTGAGTAATTTAATTATGGTATTGGTAGCTAAAGAATGGAGATAGACTATACAAAATAGTAATTTTGTAAGCGTTTATAATCATGGTAAATTACTCTTTCCGTACCGTAAAGATAGAAAATGTTATATTTTCACGAGATAGGATTTATTCATAAAAAATTATGCTTAACGTAATGACACTAGTTTTTTTAAAAAAAGTTGAAGTCTTAATATTTTTCTCAGAGTCATGATCTTTCTTTATCTACACCATTCTCTACCCAAATCTTGATTTTATTTTGTTTTGGAATAGTCGTTGCTCAAATTTTGAGCACTTTTAACTTGAAATAGTCCCAATTAGACTCTTAATCTCATTTTATCTTAAAATCAATCCTTGCTCGGACTTCTAAAATCTTTGTTCGAATTCTGATTTTGTTCGATTACGTCGATCGGAGTTGACTTGTTAGATTTAGTAAGCTTTCAAAAGCTTTTACCATTTTTCATGAAGTGTATTATTTTCATCATGAAAACACATAGAGGCATGTGAATAGTGGCAACCAAAGTTTTGTCAATGTTAACCATTAACGGACACTAAAGATAGTGATAGAAGAAGTTTTGTTGCTGTATTTGCTCGTCTTTTAGCCATCCGTGTCTCTTTACTGTGGCAACTTTATCTCATAATGTTGATAAATAAGACATTTTTTTGTCTTATGCTAAAAATATGCAGTAACCATCATTATGTAATTATTTATTTCAATCATCTCTCTTAATCCAAGATTATCACAGGTTACCTACTTCAGAAAGAGACCTAATTCTTGCATAAAATTGTGATATTTGGGTAGAAAAAGGTTCATCGCGGTTCTTAAATTATATATAAAAAATTAATTCACATTTAACTTTTAATTTATTAATAATAATATTTTCTATTATTAGATTAATTAACTATCAAATTTAATAATATGAAAAGATTTAGACACCGCAACGACTCGGTTTAAAAGTTAATTGACCTGAGCATTGTCACTAATTGATTTTAAAATAAAAATTATTAGGCTTAAAATTCCAAAAAACCTGGATCTTTTAGTTTTTTTTAATTCCACCCGACATTGTAAATCGCCAATTGTATCCAATTTTATAAATATGACTCTTTTTCATTAAAAAAATTAAAAAAAATTTTACAAGTAACTTATTTGATATTTTTTTCAATGAAAAAGAGGTCAATTTAGTAATTGTGGATATAATTGAAAGCAAAATGTGTGAATTTGGATACAATTGACGTTATTACAACATCCGGATGTAATTGAAAAAAGATTAAAAGATTGAAGTTTTTTTGAAACATTGGGCCAAATTATTATCTTCAACAGATGAAAATAGCTAAATGTGAATTAACTTATCAATGAATCAATGATATATAAATATAAGAGCAAGTTATTTTAAGCCTCCTCACGTTTGTGATAATTCACAATTTGGTACTATTTAGTATCTATATTTAACAGAAGGGCATTATCTATAACATATATAAAAGTGTATTATGGGGGGAACACTTCAATTTATGGACAAAAATTCCCTCTTTATAATTGTAGAATTTAACTATTAAAAATCTTCCTTAATCCTAATCAACCACTTATACTTACATGAAGATAAAATGTCTTCTTAACCTTAACTATTAAAAGTTTTCCTACTCCTAATCAACCACTTGAAAATCATTTCTAATCTTAATCAATTTCATTATACTCTATGAATAACATATAAATATATAAAAAAATTATGTTATGAATAACATAAAAGTATAAAAATTAAAAAAAACGTTTGACTATTTTAAATATAAATTATAAATATTTATACCTAATGAAATGTATATATAATAAATCATATAAGCTTTATATTTATTATTATAAATACTAAATTAGCGGAGCATTTTACTAATCACGATGTGTATCACACCTATAAAATTAAATAAATTAAGAGTATAATTTTAAACAAATAATATCAAATAGGTTCACGAACATGCCTATGTAAATTTTGGAAGTTATAATTGATTGATCTAAGAATCATATGTAACTAATAAATTTTAATCGGCTTTGTATGATCATATATATTACTTTATTAATATCACTAATTTAATTTTAAATTTATATAATATCAAATATAGATGACAATTAATGTTAAAAAAGAAAACCACCCGTAACAATTTTAAATATAAAATCTCAATATATATATAATTAAAAATTACGTTCAATAATCTCAAATATAAAACATGAAAATAATAAAAATATAACTCACGTGCAGCGCACGTGCACATCAAACTAGTAGTTTATAAGATCAAAATAAAGATATCGAATCGTTTGATTTTCAAACAAAAAATATCAAATTGTAAATTATTACAAACCTAGTAATTTGTTCTAAATTTAAAGACCTTAATTATTCTTTGTTGGAGATAATAGAGTGGACCACTTAGACCTGGCCTTGAACATTGACAGGTTGCAAGACCATTAAATTTCACATGCAGACCATGAAATTGAATGAATTGGAGATGTTAGAAAGTGGGACAAATCATATGAATGATCTTGTCGTCCACATTTCAAAGCAAAGATCACTACAACTGCTGCCTGAGTGACACATAAGCTTCTTTTAGGTTCGCAGTACACACAGCCTGAACCTGAAATGAAGAAAGGGCCAATTTGTTCATAAATTTGACAAGAGTGTAATTTAAGTTAAACTTGAGGACCAAACACTGGCTAAATTATGTCTCCTTGCCTCTTCTGGCTTACTGGTGATGAAGTAATGAAATGAAAATTCATCTGGGTAGGTATTTTTGGACTACATGGATGGATTAGGTGTATAAATTGGACGTTTGATGTCTTATATAGCTTATTTTGATTTAATTTTATATTAATTTTAAAAAAAATTGAATGATAAAAATTATTAATGTAACAATTTTTTTTTGAATGATTGAACATGACTAATAATATAAATTAGCTTAATTTAATTTAAACTATTTCAATTTTATTATTCATTTCATAAAAAATACTAATGTAGATTACTTGAACGATTAAAAAAGATTTTTATTAATTAGATTTTTTTCTTTTAATTCAATAAATATTAAACAACATATATTCAATTAACTAAGAAATTATTTTAAAAAAATTAAAAAATTATTTTACTAATCAAAGAGAAAGTGAAACCTTAACTCTCCAAAAAAAAAATTACACATTTAAAATACTTATTCCAAATTTCCAACCTATATATTCACAAGACTATTCTGTAAACATTCCTATTCTGAAAAGAAAAAAAAGCCCATGAAGGGATGGAAAGAACTCAAAGGGGTGACTAATGGGCCTCATTTAAAGAGCATGGGCTAAATTGAGTTAGCTTCAGCTCTTTTATGCAATGTTGTGAATCATAACCTGAAGCTATCAACCAATTTTCATGTTGTAGGTTTCAGGCTTTTAGCTCTTCTTTTCACCTCAATTGGGCCATTCTCAATTTCTTGCTTTTGGTTTTGGCTAACACTTTTTTTTTGAGGAAATTACACCATTTACCAAAAAAAATGAAAATAATTACAAAAGTATATGTTGACTTTTTTCATTTACAAAAATATTAATAATATTTAAAAAAGTACAAAAAAATAAAAAATAATATCAAACATACGGTGTATACTATGGGTATAATGTTAGTATACTAATAAACTAACATTATATCAACATTGTACAAAAATTATACCAACATTATACATATTGATATTAAATAAAAATTTATCAAAATTACATCAAATCGTATACTGAAAATTAAATTAATAATATACCAAAATTATACCATCAGTATACCAAGAGTATACAAATTTTCTAGTTCATTACTGATGGATTCCGGCATTTTGACGGCATTAATCCTGCAAAACAGTGTAGATGGCTAATCGGACGGTTTGTCCGATTAGCTCTCCGATGCTTAAGTCAGTTTAGGCTTAAGAGAAAGTATTTGTATTTATTATAAGTTGTGTGTTTAGGCATACCTCAAGCTCCTTTTATAGTAGTCGAGTGTATACCTTGCAGAGTTGTAGTAGGAAAGTGATTCCTATTTAGTAGGGTTTGACCCTGATTAGGAGTGTCATTCCTTATTCAGACAGGAGTCTATTTAGGAAGATATTCCTAAACAGTCTCGTCTTCCTAAATTGGAGGCTATCTTCCTAAGTTGGAATTTGTATCCAAATAGGACAGATACTCCGAATATGCGTAGATCTTGGTCTTATCCGAATCCCGGGGTCGACGTGCTTTGTCCGAGTCCTCAGGGATTCGGTCTTTATGATGTCGAATGATGTATTCCAGTCAAGGCGGATCCGGTTGATTCGGCCCTTTGGGCGGGAGTCTGGTGTCGTCTGAGAATAGATCTCCTGCGACTCGACTCCATTATAAGTAGAATAGGATTCGGTATCCATCATTAGCCCCCCCGCAAGTGAGCTGAAGTCATGGTATTTTATGCCTCGGAGTATTTCAGCTCTATTTGAGGCGAGTCGTTTTGTATTTTGGCGTTCCTTTTTGCTTCTCGAGCAAGATTCCAGTTTTTCTCCTTTTTCGCCATGTGTCGTTCATCTATTCGTTATTTTTTGAAGGTAGGACACGTGTCCATTCATTCTATCTTCCTTTGTCTTTAAACTGTTGTATTTCATCTTTTACTTTTGGTTTTTGGATTTCAACATTTCTGTGTTCTTTGTGCTTGTCTTTATCTTCATTACTCGAAATCTTTTATTCCAGCTGATGTTTACTCTTTTAATGAGTAATTGTTTCTTCGAGGTGACTCTTCTTGTTTGCAATTCTTTTTCATTTTGTTCCTTTTGTTTTCTTCATTGGACATATATGAGTCCTTCAAGCTCCTCCACAAATACACTGATCTTATAGGGTATTTATGCCCGTTTTGAGATCAGGTCATTCAATCTATTTCGTCGACTTTCCTTGATTTTAATTCTTTTCGGGTGGACTGCCTTCCTTACTAAGATTTGTTCCTCTGATTTGGGCGAGTTGTTTGTGATTCGTTGATTTGGGCATGTAGCCTTATTTCTTTTGATTTGAGTGAGTCTCCTTATTTTGGCACTTGACCTTATTTTTACCCGAATCATTTTAGACTCGGTCTTTTGTTTTGAGATCTTTCGCATTCCTCTATTTCTTGGCATTTTCGTCTTTCGCTTTATTTTGCTTCGAGTTGATTTTGATCTTTGATATTTCGCTTTTAGAGTTAATCTAAACTCTGTTTTTGGCGTTTTGCTTTTTTTAGAGTAAATCTATACTCTGGTTTTTCGGCGTTTCGCCTTTATTTTAGAGTAAATCTATACTCTGGTTTTTTGGGCGTTTCGTCTTTATTTTAGAGTAAATCTATACTCTGGTTTTTTGGCGTTTCACCTTTATTTATTCCGATTCCTTTCTGCTTTGCTGCGTTGTATGAATTAAAGATAGTTCGCACCATTGGGTATGACAACCGTCTATACTTGACAATGGGCGATTGGCACCGTCGGATATGACAAAAAGTCTATACTTGACGACGGGCGATAGGAACCATCGGGTATGACAAAAAGTCTATACTTGATGATGGGCCTTTTGACTTCTACCTTATTCATCATTCTTTCCCTCTTGGGGTTTTTTCCAAGGTTCGGACGAATCTATCTTCTTTGTCCCTCTTGGGGTTTTCCTTTGGATGAGTCTTCTTCGTCAAGTTTTATTTTCTTTTTTGTTGTTTTCTTGGTTTACTCTTTTTGACCGAACCTTATTCAGGCGAGTCTCTTCTTGTTTAAGCTTTGGCGGAGCCTTCTTTGTTTATTCTTTTTGACCGAGCCTTATTAAGGCGAGTCTCTTCTTGTTTAAGCTTTGGCTTATTCTTCTTTGGCGGAGCCTTCTTTGTTTATTCATTCGTTTTGTCCGAGGTCTTTTCCTTCATTTTTACATCGCTTGGTTCTTCATGATCTCAAGTGGTGTTCTTTTTATTGATTTCTTTCTCCATCTTCATTATTGTTCTGGATAAAATTCATTTGATTTCTTATTTCTTCTCTTCTTTCGGCCTTTATATTTATTTTTTCTTTTCTTGCCACCGATTTTTGTTATGCTTTCTATATTCTTTTACTCCTTGTAGGAGTTCTGTTGCCACCATCTCTCGCTTTATTTCCTTTTTTTGGATTTTTTCTTGTTTTTGTAATCATTAGATCTGAGTTATTTGCTTCCGCTAATTGTTTGTCTTTTTCTTTTCTTTTCTTGATCGCATTCTTCGTGAAATTTGTATTTTATCCTTCAAGCTCCCCCACAAATACACCGATCTCAAAGGGTATTTATGCCCGTTTTTAGATCATGTCTTCGTTTTTCGCCTCTTGGGCCGTTTTCATTCTTCTTTTTTGTTGGGCGTTGTTCGCCTAGTTTTCTGGTGTTTAGGACATCTCGTCTTTTCTTTCAGTATATTCTCCAATATTCTCCAATATTTCTTCTCCTTTTTTTTTTTTTATTTTCTATGTCTGCCTTTGGTTTGCAGCTAGCTTTTTATGGGCAACGATTGGTGCTTCCATTTTGTGCTTTCACTTTACATTAGTGCTTAGTGAAATTCGTGCCCAGCTACTTGTTATTCCATCTCCACGTCGCTTGTCGCTTTTCATAGATCATGTTGTGCTTCAATTGAGCAGTTTATTGTTGGCCAATTTTGCGGCTCCCGTTTGCTTTCCAGTTTTTTATCTCCTCGCTGTTCCTTGCTTAATTTTGTTATTACTGTTATCGCTTGCTTCTCCCTCTCTTATTCTTGATGACGATCGTTTTGTTTATTCTTAATTCTTCAGATTTATCAGATCCGTTAAATCTATCTGTTTTTTTTTAGATTAGTCCCGTCAGATGCCATCCTTCAATGAGAATTTATTTGAGTTCAGAAAAGCTCCTTCAAGTTCGAAGTTTTCAAGCTTTTCCCACAGACGGCGCCAATTGATGGATTCCGGCATTTTGACGGCATTAATCCTGCAAAACAGTGTAGATGGCTAATCGGACGGTTTGTCCGATTAGCTCTCCGATGCTTAAGTCAGTTTAGGCTTAAGAGAAAGTATTTGTATTTATTATAAGTTGTGTGTTTAGGCATACCTCAAGCTCCTTTTATAGTAGTCGAGTGTATACCTTGCAGAGTTGTAGTAGGAAAGTGATTCCTATTTAGTAGGGTTTGACCCTGATTAGGAGTGTCATTCCTTATTCAGACAGGAGTCTATTTAGGAAGATATTCCTAAACAGTCTCGTCTTCCTAAATTGGAGGCTATCTTCCTAAGTTGGAATTTGTATCCAAATAGGACAGATACTCCGAATATGCGTAGATCTTGGTCTTATCCGAATCCCGGGGTCGACGTGCTTTGTCCGAGTCCTCAGGGATTCGGTCTTTATGATGTCGAATGATGTATTCCAGTCAAGGCGGATCCGGTTGATTCGGCCCTTTGGGCGGGAGTCTGGTGTCGTCTGAGAATAGATCTCCTACGACTCGACTCCATTATAAGTAGAATAGGATTCGGTATCCATCAATTACCAATTATAGTGAAAAATACACATAAAAAAAATACATGTTATCAACTAGAAAATATATATAAAAATTTATAATCAATATACCAAAAATATACTGAAATTATACCAATAATAAACCAAATATTATTTTTAAATTATCTGATTTATAGTTTTAATATTCCAAAATTATACCATAATTATACCGACATTATACAAATCGTACTTTTGTAATTAATTTTCATTTTTTGATACTTTTGTAATTAATTTTAAATCAGTCGTATTTTTGTAAATAAAAAAAGTTTACAGGTACTTTTGTAAATATTTTTAAAATTTTAGGTATTTTTGTCATCGTCCCTTTTTTTTTCTACTTATACAATTATCTAAAACAAGAAATTTGAATGAGTTGAGCACTCATTTTGTTTTCCTATGTTGTCAACGTCTCATGATGAAAAAATCATAGGCGTGCTCATGAAATTTTAATCTAAGAAACACTATTTAATCCATCTATTTTAATGTATTTTAGTATACCACCTGACATGGCAATAAACGAGTAGATCAATTTGAAAAGAAAAATTAAAATATATATTTTTTTATAGAAATTAAGCAAATAAAAACATAACACATAAATCGATACAACAAAATGGGTTAAAATAGGTGAGTTGAATAATATTTTTCTTTTAATTTAGAACATACTACACAATTGAGATGAAAACTAAGCACAAAATTGATGTATTTTATCACTATCCATGTTTATAGGCTTGAATATCTGGTCCGTCTAGACCCGTCTGTTTTGAGCCGAGTTTGAAAAATTAATTTCATCTTAAATTTCGTCTGCATTCGAACTAAAACTACTTTTTATGAACAGATTTGAACTTTTGTTATTATATAGTTTTTGAAATAAATCCAAAAAAGCACGCTTAAATCCGAACAAATACACAAAACGGATTTGAATAGTAAAAATGAGATTCGAATCAGGCTTAGGTCGTTACGCATGAGGTTGCAATAAAAATATTCAAGTCCGGACCATGGTAATGTCTACTTGTCATTAAAAAATAATGGCACGAGATTTAAGAATTTATGATTTTTTTGATTTTAACAAAAAATCTAAATAAGTTAATAAATGAATTAATACATAACTATAGTTATATTTGATTTATTTAAATTATCATAAAAATAATACTATCAAGTGAATTACAAATTAATTTATTTCATTTTCAAATGAAATTACTATGTAGAATTTATCCAAAAGAAAGGGTAAAAAAATAACTCAATTCCTTCAATATAAAAAAGAGGCATTCAATAGAAAGCATAATGCATGACAATTTTGAGATTATTCAGTCTTGGTATGACATTGGGTGTAGTGTAGGGAGACTTATATATCTAGTCCAAGTCAATGATGATTATAACAATATAAAAGTATCAAGATTTTGAATTCACATCTAATATAATGCTTTAAAAATACATATAGATGATGATATTTAGTTGAATTAGTCAAAAAAATGTAGTGAGAGCACAGTATGTCCACTAAAACTGCACCCATTTGATAAAACTGTCAAAAAAAAATTATTTTATAATGTATGTTCTTATAAAATAAAATTTATACAATATACAAGATTTTCACTTAGTGTCAATCCAGAATGCTGATTACATCATTCTTTAAAAAATAACTACTATATATGATGAATTTTGAAGTGGACTATATAAAAAGCTAAAGGTTCAATTAACTAATTTATTCTACTTAGATATATTTGGTAATTATAGGTGTACCAAGTGAGAAAATTGAATATAATAATTATTGGATTAAACTAATAGTATTTTGCTTTCAAGCATGCAATGCTCTTTTATCGTCTTTTCTTGTAATTTGGTATGTAAATTGTCTTATCTATTGATCTTTTATGTCAATTTTGATGATTATGTAAGGCCTAATTATTTTAAAAGAAAAACCACCTTATAACAGTTATTCGTTTATACTCTGATTTAAAAGAAAGTTTATTTGTACTCTTGTTTTGATTTTTTATTTTCGTCTCTACTCTAAAGAGCTAATTTGACCTCTTTTCATTTAGAAAAATATTCAAAATAACCCTTTATATTTAGCTTATATTCTAATTAAATATTAATATTATTAATCATTTGTAATATTTTCATCTTTTAATTAATTTAATTGTCAAAAAATTAAATTTTAGGGTAGAGATGAAAACAAAAAATTAAAAAAAGGGTACAAATGAACTTTTTCCTACGTGAGGGTATAAACGAAAAAATGTTATAAGGTGGGGTTTTTTTTTAAGTAATTAGGCCATTATTTAAAAATTCGTGATTCCCACTAAAAAATTTAGCAGTTAGAAATGTTACTCTCTCTGTTTCTTTAAAATTAACGTATTCTTATTTATTAAGTTTATTAGTAAGCTATATTTAAAATAGTATGAACACCGGATAGTATTATATAATTATGAGATTATTTAATCAGAAAATAAGATAATTATAAAAACCATCTATAAACCCTTAAGTGTCACAATGTTATAGACAAAATAAATTTTTATTACATCAACTTCAAGTATCTCTCCATTTTAATTTTTTGATATTTTTAGCTTCTATAGTATTGTTAAACCAAAATACCATTAATTTTTTCTTTGATACTCTCTTGATTCTGCACGATAATAGCTAACAATCATAGCCATTTTGGCTACTACATAGTTAAAATTAAACCCTGTAATTAAAGCTTACTATATTTTCAAAGAATAAATATAGTTTAATACTGAATTTATTAATTATTTGTCTTTAATTTATCCTATATATGGGTCCTGCAATCTTAATTTTCTAGTTTGTTCCAGGTTTTAAACAGCCATATAGAAAATGACCTATAAGGACCACAAATTTAATTACATGGCAAAAGTAAAGGAAAAAAGTACATTAGCATATGTAATTTTCTCTGATATTTGGATGTACACACAACTGGACTAGAAGGGTACTTAAATTTGTGTCAAATACATTTCCACAGCTACCTACTTCACAAGCCCTAATTAAAAAAGATGAGATAAAATATTATAAGCTTTTAATGTGATAGGAATTGGTGATCCTAAAAGTCTAATTGATTAAAAAAATGTAAAATATTTAATATATATATATGCTGCCATTACTCTTTAAATGGACCGACTAATGCCCTAAACATGGGAAAAATGTGAGTTGGGGATGAATGACAAATTGTTGTCTGGTTGATAGGCATTTCTGGTTAAATCATAAACTTTTTTTGGAGCGTGAGATAATTATATTATAATTATTTATCTATTTATGATTTAAAAACAATATTATTTATCTATTTATTGTAATTATAATCTCATCTAACTATTTAAAATTTTAAATTGATTAATTATCTGACCATCTATAAAATTAAGCTACTTTCTGACATTTTAAAATTATCCTTTTAATTTTAAAAATTATTTATAATATAAAATAATTAATTAATTCACTTAAAAATTTAAATTATTATCCAAGATTATAATTCAAAATTTTGTTATATCTCTAACAAACCTCTGCATGTAAATGTGCATGGAATTTAAAGTGTGAAATTGTTGTATTTATATATTTAATAAATATTTTTTGTGTTTTTATTTATAAAAAGATCTAATGATGTAATTGTTGGACAATATTGTTAAGGTCTGGTCATGAATTCAATTTTTTTCACAAACATTCACCTTTCTCCGATTATAAAAACAATTATAAAAAATTATAATATTTTTTGCATATAACTTTAACATTTAATACTTAGTTTATTTAAATCTTCAAACAATTGGATGAGGTTCTATTTTGTGATTATCTCTAGCAATAGATAAAAGAAATATATTCCTTACTTTTTTTGATTAAAGTGTTAGCATCTTTTAATTTAATTCTTGCCACTTGCCAGTTTAATGTAGAATCCTTATGGCAGTGAAAAAAACAAATAAACATGGATTTAAGTGAAGATGAAGATGAAATTAAAAATCCCAAGTTGGTGAGTTGGAGAGCGAAAATTCAGAGCATTCTCATATCAAAGCTTCATACTTGAATTAATAATCATAGCAAAGTCATGGTCAACTGAAGATGACAAATTCAGTAGACTTCAAGTCATGGAGTAAATGATGATTTAACCATTCCTGGTTACATCAAGCTCCGGTCCCGGTTCGTGAATTGGCATTTCCAAATCTAGTACTGTGTCGATTTTTGATTTTACTTTTAATGAAATATGCCCGAAATCGACCCTTAAATTTAAATATATTTAAAATAATCGGTTGGCGACCTTTGTCGTTTTAAAACTAAATCGAAAATTCTTCACTTCAATACCGATTTTAACTTGATTTTTAATTTATTCGATTCCAAATCAATTTTGAGCGGGCTATTTCCAATCCGGTTTTAAAATGAAATCAGACTGTAGCTACTCGTAGACAAGGAATGGTACACTTCATAGATAAGAATTTATTATTAATAAATGGACATTCTTTTAGATAGATTTTCTCTATCTTTAACTGGTAAATTCTTTTTTATTATTTTAAATGATAAATTGATTTTTTATTTTTAAACAACAATTAATTTATATAATGTTTTTAATTAAATTAATAATAATTAACTATATATTTCATAGTTTTAATGATATTAATAATAAATTATTTAGTATTAATTTTTTATATGCAGTTTGAACTACTTATT
This sequence comes from Mercurialis annua, assembly GCF_937616625.2. NCBI lineage: Eukaryota > Viridiplantae > Streptophyta > Magnoliopsida > Malpighiales > Euphorbiaceae > Mercurialis > Mercurialis annua. The sequence goes on along the minus strand of NC_065570.1, from coordinate 2,339,388 downwards.
TAATAAAAATATAATAAAACATTAAATAAAAATTACTTATTTAATAAAAATATAATAAAATAAAAAATAAAAATATTAAAATGGTTAATATTTGTACAAATCAAATAAGTCTAATAAATTTGGGAAGTACAATTATGAACAACCCATGTTATATATGTACATTTTCAGAATTCAGTTATTTGTCACAGTGCCTCAAAACTTATAAATGGGGGCAGAATTATACATTTTCTTGATTTCTTTTTACTGGGCCATACAATTCCCAAAATTAAGTCAGCCAAAAGCATGTGATTGATTAAATCAGATCAATTTTCTTGATTTAGAGTTGCTATAAACCAACCATCATTATTATTCATGTTTGGTAATTTTTGGGTAGTTCAGTTGAAAATTATGTCCTGCCTAGCTGCTTTAGGTTAATTGATAGTATATGATAAGAAATAATATTATACTAATATTAAAACCCATCTTAATTAGCAATAATAGAAGGTTAAAAATGTATATATTTTGGGTTGTCCTGTTAATTAACTTTTGCAGTCTTTGTTGTGCCAAAAACACCAAAACGGAGAATCTGATTGAGATGCTGATTGGTTTAATTAAGAAATTAAGAAGTATATAATTGAAAAATTAATTAAATATGGCCAGGCTGTCTTTTAATCTTTGAAGCAAATGTTTTTAACATATATACTAGTTAATACTTAAAACGCAGAGGTAAAAAAAGATCCTTCGAATGATACATAAAAGGCACGTAAGTCATGATAGTTTTTTTAGGCTACTTAGGCCCTCAATGTTTTAAAATAGCACAAATAAACTCACTCTTGAGGAAAAAGATCAAAAAATAAATAAAAGTGTGAGGCGCTAAGAGTCCTAAAAATAAATTAAAAGGGGTTTACTAGTTTCTTTCAAAGAAATTAAGAGTTATTTAGCGATGTTGGAAAACGTTGAAAGTCTAAGTGTCCAAAGAAACTAAAAAAATAAATATGTGGTCTTTCCGAACAATTTAAAGAATTTTTTATGCATCTTTAACCTTAATTAAATTAATGTGGAGTTGGAGAAATAATTAACCCATTATTGTTGCTTGTTTTCCTCCAAAACAAGGAAAATAAACCCATTTCACACCACAAATGAGTCATGTATATGTTGAACAAATTTAACTCTTATCCTGTCAAGAAAATGACACACTTTAAAATAAATATAGACATAACATTTATCGACATTGAATAATTGCACTTATTTGCATTTTCTTTTAACTTGGACTAGAATAATATTGATAATAAGTTAATTGTCAAATTTAATAAGATAATGATAATAAGTTTATTAAAATAACATGATTTTTTTTGCCAAAAAATAACATGATTCAATAATTGTTAAAAGGGATAAGAAAGTCGCACTTTATGTGTATTCAACGGCTTAAACTTTAAAAATTAATAATATTAAATCAAATTGAGATAGAAAGGGCCAACTAGTAGATTGTTACAAATAAGACGTAAACCCATGTGTACATAAACATCAAAAAAAGTTTTATTCGTTCTTATATGCATGATTAGCAAATGAAAAGGACCTCATATTTTGTTTATATTCTAATTGAAAATTAACAACTGACATATATTTTTTAAAGAAATAAAAAATTTAAGACAGGAAAGCCAATAAAATGATGAATTACACACCGCTAAGTCATAAAATTATTTGAAGTGTTTTATCATGACAGCTGAAATCATGTGATCAAGAGATGAAAAAAACGTACTTCTAACTTTTGTTTAGGGACTATAAAAGGAAAAAACAAAAATTTAAGGACTGAAATTGAAGATTAGCCATGATAAAAAAATAGTAAATAATTAAGGTGGCCTATGATTCTTGCCTGGCCTTGGAGCTCTTATATCGGATAGCTCCTTCTTTATAACTAAATCGTATCTTATCCATTTCCTAATTTCTACATTTTCAAACTATATTTTCAAAAATAATAATTTTGAGAAAACATCAGAGCTTCAGAAACCATCTAAGTTTTTTCTTAAATATATTAGAGCATCTGCAATCTATTCTTTATTTTAAAAAGTTTAATAAAAAATTACGGATCCAATGAATTTTTTATAATCTAAATTTTAATTTGAGAATGAATTCAGCTCTCCACATGTAAATAGTTAAATTCACACTCTCTTTCATATCTCATCAACTAAATTTTAAATTTTAAAATAATTTAATTACTCTTTTTTAAAACATATATTGGTGTCCCCTTTTCATCATTGAAAAACTAATAAAAAAATAAATTGAATAGATGAATATTCTTTAACATTTATAAATTTAAACTAAAATGAAAAATTAGAAATTAGAGAAATCATTGGACTAACGGTGATTAAAAATCACACTCTTTATTTTATAAAAAAAAACTCTTTATTAGAAAGAGTATTATTGGAGATATTCTTATAAAGTTAAAAATACTGCAATTATATTACGAAATTACAATTGTGCATGATGTGAGAAAATGGTTTAAGTTAAAGGGTTCTTTGCATTTTTTTCATTTGTAACAATTCAAAGACATTGTTTAAAATGTTGCATCACATATATTTTTTCGTTTTGAATTTAACATTTCTGTTTTCACGAAATATAAAACTACAAAATGTATATTAAATAAAATGCATCGTTTTGTATAAAACTCGCAGAAAATGGGAATGAACTATAAAATGACAAATTTAAAAAGAATATAAAAAACGTACAATGCAATACTTTAAATAATGTATAAAAATTACTACAAAGGTGAAAGGTCGGAAATAAATATACAAACAATCTTAAATTAGAACCATAAAATATACTCCCTCCGGTCCATAATATTTGTCGCATTTAGCTTTAACACAAGAATTAAGAAAACAATTAATATGTCTTAATTTGTAAACACTTTTACTAAGATAACCCTACATTGAAACTTGTTTACATTTATTACTACCATTTTCATTTGTTTATTGTATTATTTCAATGAATTAATGGAGCACAAACATGAAAAAATAACAATTAATGCTCTCTTAAGTATAACATGATAAATATTAGTATGAACCAAATTTTTTTTTCAAATGCGACAAATATTATGGACCGAAGGGAGTAGTACGAAGTGTTTGGTCTGGCTATAATTTTTTTTCTCGATTAAATAAGCCTAAAATACATGGTCAACCAATAATAAATTATTAAAATATAGAGAACTTATTTCATAAGATTGTTTTTAAATCTCTAATATTCGAAGGAAGGATAATACAATGAGTTGGGGTCCTTATCCTGCGTCCTATTATGAGCCATGGTTTCAGCTAAGAACAATGGGGACAGATTGTCAGTCAACTCTATTGTGTTTATAAAAGTGCATGTATATTTGTTATTAGTTGACTTTCAAAACTTGTGGATTTATCGTATTTTTTCTTTCATTTTAAAATATTTATTTCATTTGTTGGTTACATTACACGTTCATTTTTAAATGATTATATTTTAATAAATAAGAACAAATTAATAATTTAAGTAACTTAATTGGGATTAATTGTTTAAGTCAATTTTTGCTCAACTCTATCTGAATGTACATGCAGCAGCTACATTAATTGTTATTCCAAAGTCAATAGACAACGAATAAGTGTGGCCGCCAATGGAGGACTGGACCTTAATGTGGGCATGCATACTCAAACTTTATCCGTTGCTATAAGATTGCGTTCACCGCCCCATTCTGTGTGAATTGCAGCTGGAATCCTACTTCCATTCTTTTCTAATTGCTTGGCCTTTCAATTACTTGTTTTGTTTATTCAAAATAAGATTACTACTAATTTTGTATATGTCAATATTGATAAACTTTTTTTTTTCAAGGAGTAGTGATATTGATAAGATTAACAGAGTATACCCTACTGTCGAAATATATCGTAAATTAAATTATAAAAAAATAAAAAACAACTGAAATTCTATAATCGGCCTATAATAAAAAAAGAAATAATAATAGAAATTTAAAGATGCAAATTTGACAGGTGACTAAAAACAGAATGAATTCAAGTGTGTGAAGAATCCTCTGACGTCACCAATAGCATCCCGTAATTTCGATTAATTACCACTTATTCCGCTGCTAAGATACCTCGAACGGTGATAAGAAAACCTTAAATCTTCAAAAATGTAGAGTTGAAGTTTGAACAAATGCTAAAATGTTTTGAGCGAGTCAAGAATTCATACAAATAAAACTGAAACCAAACAAAAAATACTCATAAATATAGACAAGTCTCCAAAAATATTGAGCAATTTATTTTGAAAAAAACATAGCAAAAAAACGAATTAAGAGACGATGATTTCCGGCTAAAAGTTGAAGATCATCAGCTCCTATGCTCAAAATCGAAAAAAAAAACTCGAACTTTTTCTCTTTATGAACTTTTCTTTCTCTATCTCTAGAGAGAAGATTCAATATGGATAAACTAATATAATAAAATTAGAATAAAGGATCAATTCACCCCCTCAACTTGACACGAAATATCAAATAAGTCATTTTGGACGATTGGTATAATTTAACCCACAACTTAGCAAAACCAGATCATTTCAACCCACAATTTAGCAAAACCGGTTCAAATTCACCCTTCTGACAAAAAAGAGAGTGGGTTACCTAATTAAAAAAATTAATCCTAATTAATTTTAATTTAATATTAATTGAACATAATTAAAATTCTAATCAAATCTGTGGGTTAATGACATGTTTATCTATAAAATTAAAAAGATTTCTTAAATTAGCCCCCGATTAAATTTTTTTCTGCATTTGTGTCATGCAGACCGCGGAATACTTAAGCGTCTTTGGGTAAACCACGGAAGTGTTCCGCGGTCTGCAGACGTGGCTCCACCTGGACGCAGGTGGACGCAGGTGGAGTCACGTTGCCACGTTGAACAAAGCAAACCGCGGAAGTGTTCCACGGTTTGCTTTTCCCATGTGGCTCCTCCCTGACTGGCCAGCGAGGAGCCACGTAGGCTAGGCCGCGGAACTGTTTCGCGGTCTGGAAGAGACTAAATGGGAATTTATTCATTTTTGGAGGTAATTTGAGAAATAATTAGCAAATGAGACACACAATTGTCATTAACCCCAAATCTGTGTATACTAATTAAACACCTAATACTAATCAACCGGAAACCCCGCCAATGTTGAAATCGCTCCACCGTCAAACACTCCGTCCACCACGAACAGTGGGTCCACCACCGGCCCGATCACTACTAGAAAACAGAGAATTACCGACGGAAATTTTTTGATTTAATGACAGATTTTAGCCTTTTACAACGGAAAATTTAATTTACCGACAGATTTCAGTCTTTAGCGACGGAAAAAGCCGTTGCTAAAATGCAGTTTTCTAGTAGTGGATGTTCTCAGACAAGAACAACCAGGCTGTTTTTGTCTGAGAACAGCGGGTCTGTTCTCAGACGAACAGATCTTTCTGTTCTCAGACGAGAACAGAAGGGAGAAAGAGAGGTTGTCGGTGGTTGTTTGAAGATGGTGGGGCGCCGGTGGTTGTTCGAAGATGGTGCGGTGCCGGTGTTGCTTGAAGATAGTGGAAGAAAAAGAAGGAAAAAAAGAAAATGAAGGTGAAAGAGATAGGGAAGGAGAGAAGAAGAAGAAGGAAAAAAGGGAATTTTGGTCCCTAAGTTTTTATTTGAAAAATAGATTAATTTTTGAAATTTTAAAATTATTAAGCATTAAATCAAAAATTAAAAATAACATTGAGTACTATTTTTAACCTTTTGTTTTTCAAAACCGTAGAGTGTGTTGCACTCTCTTAGGGAGGGTGCGATTTGTACGATTTTACAAAATTGTGTGTTTGTTTGATCCAAAAACGGTCGAAATGACTCATTTGATATTTCGTGCCAAGTTGAGAGAGTGAATTGGTCCTTTGTTCAATAAAATTAGCTAGCCACGGATTCAATTTGGTAGATTTACTTCTAAAATTATCATTCCGACATAAAAATAGTACTCGCTCCGTTTTAAAATAACTAAATACGGGAAATTAATTAAACAAGGTACTATGGAATGGGGTTACACACAGAAATTAATACGTAGCTGTGACGATAAGAAGTGAAAGCATGTGGCAAATTGGAAGTGAAAGTGTGAAACTAATATTATGTTGCTTATACAAAAAACCCAACGGTCCAAATAATATTGAAGTATGTACAGTCAGCAAAATCGTAATGTAAGAAAGGTGACAAATCAGATTTGTTCTACACACGTGTGAACAGGATCACTAAGCTTATATGGGACCCACCAAAGCCATATGGTAAGTAAATAGGACCCATCCAATCTGGCAAAGTAAGTGACGATTATAAAATTTCTTTATGATGATGATGACACACCATAAAATTATATAGAGAAGCTTCCGACCTGGTTCGCCTCTGTACTAAAATGTCAACCCCACACACAGAGACATATTTTTATTTTAATCGGATTTTCATGTGTCAATTTAATTAATTAAACTTTTTAAAAGTAAAAGTTAAAAAAATGTGGATTTTCTTAGTATTAAATTTTCAAAAAATTCACATAATGTATTATGGTTAGTGGCAATAGTCTGAAAAGTTAATCCGATCAGGCAAACTTTAAAATAAAAAATCATAATCGAGTATTTTCTTTTTATATTAACGAAAGCAGAATTTAGAATCAGGATATTATCTCTAATGAAACTTGCGCCTCCGACTAGAGCGAACGCACTACTCCACGATACTTTCGCCACTAGTTAGTGGGTGAGAGTGGCCAGTCCATATTGATTCGAACAAAAAGTTACTTTGGTCTTTGAATTTTAAACTTAGGATCAAGTAATTTACTCTCAACTATTTTAATTAATTAAGGACAATATTTTCTATATTTAGGTCAACTAAGGACAATATTTGAATCATATCGACCATGAACTTTTTTATATTTTATCCTTAATTGATCCATAAAAAGAAAATATTATCTTTAATTAATTTAAAAATAGAAAATATTATCCTTAATTTATCAAAATGCTTAAAAACGAGTTATTGAATTTTAAATCACAAGTTGAAGGATCAAATTGACCCTTTGCTCATTTTGATTCTTTGAATCTTACCAAGATAATTATACATTTAAATGAATTTTACATTCTTTCTTCTTTAAACTAAACAGACTTTTGGCATTTGGAGGATTCATTTTTTCGAACCTAGGATGCTAGTTGTTAGCTATAATTATGAAATATTATGGTTCGATTCATTTATCTTAATTGAATCACCGTTTTGGATGATATTACAGCTATAAAAAATTATAGTACAAGCTAATTCTGGTGAATGAGATGAGAGCTACATTAGTATTCTTATATATTGGGTTAAATTAAACAATGAAAAATAATGTGTGGGTCTCTAATGAAATTTTAGAAAATAAATAAACAAACTAGAAAAGCCTAAAAGTATTAATTTGTCAGTGGGGCTGTCACAAAAATGTGTATATGTGACTAATTAAATGTAACATATACACGAAAAGACGTTTCTACCCTTGAAAAAATGAAAGCCCATGTGAGCCATAATAAGATCGAATCGGGGCCCAAGATTATTTCTAACCCAGCCAATAACCGTTTTAATGTGTCTAGAGTTAATACCACCCTTAATCCTAACCATCATTCAGCTGTTAATATCTCATACTCTCACTCTAGGGAGTCGAGTGGCCTGGTTAACATTCCTGTGCGCATGAAGGATAGAATGGAAGATGATGGGAGCGATATGGATATTATGTGTGAAGCTAATGACCCACCTGACATCACTAGTTTGAGATCAGGAGGCAAGGGAATTGATACTCGACAAATGACAGGACCTCATGGTCAAAATTCCTCTGATGTGGATATGGGAGAATTGCAAGAGATGCCCATTAGCAGTGTGGGTAACAATGGTCTTGCCATTAATACAGATATTTGTCAGTCTTGATGTTTAAGCCTGTGTTTGTTTCTTTATCTTACAGTTTTTTAATGATTGAAAATCTTAATATTATGGTGTGGAATGTTCAGGGTGCTGGGTCGAAAGCTTTTAGAAGAGTTTTTAGAAATTTTTGTTTGAAGCATAAGCTGGATATTGTAGGCATTGTTGAGCCGAGAATCAGTGGTACGATTGCGGATAATTTTGTGAAATCGAGCGGTTTTGATTATTCTCATAGGGTGGAGGCTAATGGTTTTTCGGGAGGCATCTGGATTTTGTGGAAGGCTGGGGTGAAAGTTAGCATCCTGATCAATAACAAATACTTTGTGCATGTCAGGGTGGGAGATGGAGTTGATGCTTTTTTGTTATCCATAGTTTATGCCAGCCCTAATTCTTCGCTTCGCAAATTTGTTTGGCATGATCTTGCTGCCTTAGCAAGCAATGTGCAAGAGCCGTGGGTTATAGGTGGTGACTTCAATGCAGCCCTCCATGACGGGGAGAAGAGAGGTGGAGCTGCTGGGAGTTCGGGCATTTGCAATCTTTTCAATAATTGGGTGGAGGATTTCAATATGGTGGATTTGGGTTTTATTGGCTCAAAATTTACTTGGAAAAGAGGAAATGTGTTGAAGCGATTAGATAGATTTTTATGTAATGAGTTATGGCTGCAGAAGAATGATAATCATTGTGTTATTCACCTCCCTCGGATTCAGTCTGATCATAATCCGATTCTTCTTCAGTTAAATTATAGCAGAGTTGTTAATACTACTGCTAAACCCTTCCGCTTTCTGGCAGCTTGGATAGGGAATACTAGCTTCCAAAACTTGGTAAGTCAGAACTGGTCATCGCAGGAATCATTCGTGAACTGTGTGAATCATTTTACAGAGGAAGTTCGTCATTGGAATCATAATGATTTTGGCAACATCTTTAGAAGGAAAAATGTTTTATTAGCTCGTATAAATGGCATTCAAAGAACGAGAGAGATTTTCTTTTCCAAGAAGCTTGCTGAGTTGGAAAATACTTTACAGATTGAGTTAAATGAAACCCTCTTTCAAGAGGAGTTGTTGTGGCTGCAGAAGTCACGTTGCGATTGGGTGATGGATGGAGACAGGAATACGACGTTTTTTCACCGAAAAGTCAAGCAGAGGAGGCGTTTCAACAAAATTGTAGCGCTGAAAAATGAAGATGGGGATATTGTAATAGACCAAGAGGAGCTGAAAGTGATGATTATCAAGCATTTCTCAAATTTATTCACTAGTACTGATGACATAGTACCTCTGCCACCTAGCAGCATTTCTTTTCCAACCATCAGCCAGGATTTGCTGGTTAGTATTGCAGCGGGTGTAACGGAGGAGGAGATTAGGAATGCGTTATGGGGTATGAAACCTTGGAAAGCGCCGGGAGTTGACGGTTTACATGCTTTCTTTTATCAGAATCACTGGAGTATTGTGGGGAGCAAAGTGGTTAGCTTCATAAAGGATATTTTTGCAGGAAGTCCTTTACCAGCTGAGGTTAATAATACGCTTATTACACTCATTCCTAAGTGTGATAATCCGGAGAATTTAACGCAGTTTCGTCCTATTAGCCTATGCAACGTGTCTTTCAAGATTATTACCAAATTGCTTGCTAGTAGGTTTCAGAAAATTATGCCAATTATTATTGGGCCGGAGCAAACGAGTTTTGTGGCGGGTCGTCATATTACCGACAATGTAATTTTGGCCCAAGAAGCCATGCATACTATGCGTAGAAAAACTGGCAAGAAAGGCTACATGGCAATTAAAATTGACTTGGAAAAAGCTTACGACAAGATTTCTTGGGTTTTTCTTCGGGAAACTCTTGAGCTGGCCAGCATTCCGGAGAGTATTATCCATGTTATTATGCAAGGTGTGACTACTACTTCTCTCAGTATCTTATGGAATGGGGCTCCCCTTCCTGCTATCAAGCCTTCTTGTGGTCTTCGGCAAGGAGACCCGCTCTCCCCGTACCTCTTTGTCCTGTGCATTGAAAGACTTGCGCATATGATCAGCTTAGAAGTCGCCAATAAGAGTTGGAAGCCGCTTCGAATGGGGAGGAATTGCCCGCCTCTCTCTCACTTATTCTTCGCGGATGACCTATTCCTGTTTTGTGAAGCTTCTCTGGATCAAGGGGAGGTAGTTAAGAAAATTCTGCATGATTTTTGTAGTGCCTCAGGGCAGCGTGTTAATAGTGAGAAGACGAGAGTTCTTTTTTCTTCGAATCTGTCGAGCAGTTTGGGAAATTCTATTGCCAACAAGTTAGGGTTCTCTAAAACCCTAGATTTTGGTAAGTATTTGGGTGTGGAGATGATCCATGGTCGTGTTTTGAAGAGGCACTCTAGAGGTCTTATGGAGCGGATTAGAGATAAGTTGGCTAGTTGGCAAACGAAGATGTTATCTATGGCGGGTCGAACCACTCTTATCAAGTCAGTTGTTTCTGCTATGCCTCTTTATTCCATGCAAACCATGTCTGTTCCTTTGACTTATTGTGAGCAGATGGAGAAAAATTACAGGCAGTTTCTGTGGGGTTCTTCTTCGGTTTGCCGTAAATTGAATTTGGTCAAATGGGACAATGTTTGTCAACCGAGAATGTGTGGAGGTCTTGGATTTAGAAAGATGCGATCTATGAATATGGCCCTTCTGATGAAATTAGGATGGAGTTTGATTACTAATCAAGATAAACTTTGGGTTAAACTAGTTTCTAGTAAGTATAATTTTGATTCTCATTTTTATCATTCGTTAAATAAGGTGAAAGGGGCTTCGCATCTTTGGCAAAGCCTTTTTAAAATCTGGAATGTGTTGTTACAAGGAGTTCGTTGGGCTGTGTGTGATGGTCGAAGAGCGCGTTTTTGGCTAGATCCTTGGCTTGATGATAATGTAATCCTTAGAGATGTAGCCAGTAATCAAGTTCCTCCGAATGATCTGGATTGCACTGTGAGTTTTTATGCTGACTCTAGCAATAACTGGAGATGGGATATGATCTCTTACCTCCTTCCTTTTAAGTATCTGAGTAAAATTGCTAATATGTGCCCTCCGCACGTTAATAATGGTGAAGACTTTATATATTGGGGTCCTTCCCCTTCTGGGTATTTCTCCACAAAATCAACGTATAATCTCATTGAAAGCCCTAACTGGGATGAGAATAACAGAAGGTGGAAGTTTGTTTGGAGTTGGAAAGGTCCGGAAAGAATCAAACAATTCTTATGGCTCGTTATGCATGGGCAGCTTCTTACGAATGTGGAGCTCAACAGAAGACACATCTCAGTTGATACGAGGTGTTCTCGGTGTGGAGAGGGAGACGAGGATTGTAGTCATGTTCTTAGAGACTGTGGGGTTTCTAAGCTTATTTGGTCCAGATTCATCAACCCCGATGATAGGGCTATATTTTTTGAATCCCCTTTCCAGGATTGGTTTATTAATAACATATCAGGATGCTTCAAACTGGATTATGTGGAGAACTGGCCTCAGCTTTTTGGAGTGATTGTCTGGAAAATGTGGGCTTGGAGGAATAGAGTTGTTATTGCAGATGAGCAGATCCATGTGTCTCAAGTTCTCAATGAAATCTATGCGCAGATGAATTATATTAAGTTGGCGTTCTCCAATTCAGTTTCAAATGGCAATGTGGCTAGAGATCGAGTGAATGTTAGCATTGCTTGGTCCTGTCCTCCTTGTAACTGGGTGAAGATAAACACCGACGGTGCTTTTGATCAGGTATCCGGTATTGCTAAAGCAGGCGGGTTAGTGAGAAACGAGTTGGGAAATTGGCTTGGCAGTTTCACGATGACCATTGGCCATGACTCAGTTATGGGAGCTGAATTTAAGGGAGCTTACCAAGGCTTGCTGATGGCTTGGAATTTAGGGTACCGCAGAGCTATCCTTGAAGTCGACAACAAATTGGTGGTGGAGAAAATTAACAGTTTGGAGATAGCTGCGCAGCATTCTAATTTGCTATTTGCGATTCGAGCTTTGATTGCTAGGGACTGGGAAGTGCAAGTCTGTCACGTTTACCGAGAAGCGAACTTTGCGGCGGACCATTTAGCTTCCATAGGGCATGGGGATTTGATCGGATTAGCGATTCATGATAGTACTCCTGTGAGTTTGGTGCCTTGGATTTTGCATGATATGCACGGAGTATCGTATGATAGAAGTGTTTGTGTGTGATTTTTCTTAGGCTTTTGCCTCTTCCCTTGTATCAAAAAAAAAAAAATGTAATTTTTAAATTTGAAAGTACCAAATTTTTTAAAAAATTGTTTATGCCTTTCTGTTAATCAAAATAATTGTAGGGATCACATGTTGTAATTAAGGATTTAATTGCTCGATGAGAATGTTTCTTCTATCACAATAATTTTTTGCCTGTTTTTTTTTCTTCCTAATTTGAAGGAAAAAAATCAGTCACATTTGTTATCCCTGTGAATGTATATGACCAAACATTTATACGGGGTATCGTTTTTATTTAATTGTCGCTTTAATTAAAGAAGTGTTATAAAAATAGATATGAAATGCTGAGATAAATTTATAAACTGAAAATATATATATAATAAGTCAATATTAAAACATGCATGGAATAAATCTGATTAATATTAGGCTAAACTTTCAAAAAAATACTAAAATTAAATATTACTTTCTACCTTTAAAATGAAATTTAATGAATCAACTAAAATTAAATATTACTTTCCAAATAATAACTTCCTAAATGATAAACTTTCTGAAAAAGAAGATTTCACAAGATGTATTCATATAATTGTCACAGATAATTCATGCTCCATGCAGCTCATTTTCTACTCATATTACACCTGTAATTTTTTATATATGGCAAGCCGAGTTGGAGTTGTATAGTGGATAAGATCATAATTAAAACATCAAAATTAATTACATTTTAAAACATATATTTTTCCAAAAAGAAAATTTAAAGTTGTGAATGGTATTTATCTTTGGATCACATGGTATAAACTTTAGTATAAAGGACTTGAATATCACGGTTTATTTCATTAAGCAAATACTAACGTTATCCAAATATCGATAAGGTTTTATTAATTAATTAGGTGAAAAGGCAAATATTATCTACTCAGCAATGATGAGTATTATCTGACGTGTATAATCATTTATTTTCCTTAACCAGAAATTTCACCGACTACCTCTCTTTATTACCATAATGATCTTTTTCAAGACCATAAGAACCAATCACCGGTCCGTTTGACTACTAATCTACAATTCAAAATCAACTTAATAGGTTTAATCACATATTAATTCATTTAAATAAAATTAAATATAACTTTATATATGAAAAATCAATAATAATAAAAAATATAACTAGGCAGTTTTTATAATCAAATTTACAAAAATTAAATAGTTTTTTTTCCAATCAAATCGGTTTATGTACAATTTTTTTATTCCAAAATGGTCAAACTTTTCTTTTAATTTTTTAAAAATAGAACCAGACTATCCTTCGGTTTGCAATCAAACATATTGAATCGATTGGTCCGGTCCGATTCTTAAAAAAACAGCTATAAAAAAGTAAATACTCCCTCCGTTCTTTTTTAGTTGTCCGTTTAGCCAATATTACACATACCAAGGTAGTGCTTCTTTTGTCTTAATTTATAAAGAAAAATACTAATATAGCCCTATTAGTTAATAAATGTCTTTTAAATTAAAACATAGAGTCATTTATTAGGGATGGGTAAACTTGGAAGATAAGTAGCTACTATCACATGGAATTTTTAAATGGACAACTATTTGTAAACAAATAAAATTGGCTAAATGGACAACTAAAAAAGAACGGAGGGAGTAATATTATTAAATAAACTAATTATGGTAACCTTTGAAATATTACAAATACGTGACAATACATGTACCCCACACACACACCACTTGATGAGTATTCAAACCTCCAATTTGTAGGACCATCCAACGGTGGTTACCGAACCAGACTTTATGACCAAGTGAAAAAAATTCTTCATTTGCTTTTATTTCTTTACTCTATAGTCAATTTCTCTAAATAATAGTAATAATTATAATAAAACTACAGATAATTCATAATAATTATTGACAGCACAACTTTTCCAAATTTTCCTAAATTATTATTTAAAAAATAAAGATACTAACGAGAGAATCTTCATCTATAAATAGACTACTAAGTATTGTCCAAAATCTCTATCATCTTCTCCATTTTAACTACACCCTTTAATTTCTCATTATTTTTCTTGCAAAAACTTAAGTGAAGTCCAAACCAATGCCGGCAGGAGGTATCGGAGCCGCTCCCGGCGGCGGCCGGGAGTATCCGGGGAACCTTACTCTTTACGTTACAGTTACATGCATCGTCGCAGCCATGGGCGGTTTGATCTTCGGTTATGATATCGGAATTTCTGGTAATATTATTATAACCTAAGTTTCATATCTTCATATTTTGATTATCAGAGATGAAAAAATATATAATATTTGAACTTGGTTTTGTTTTTCAGGTGGAGTTACGTCGATGGATTCATTTCTGAAGAAGTTTTTTCCGTCGGTTTTTGAAAAGAAGCATGCGAATGACTCACCGAATAACCATAAACGAGTCAACCAGTACTGTCAATATGACAGTGAAACGTTGACTTTGTTCACTTCTTCGTTGTATTTGGCGGCTTTGATATCGTCGTTAGTTGCTTCGAGTATTACTAAAAGATTTGGTCGGAAATTATCTATGTTTTTTGGTGGTGTTCTGTTTTTTGCTGGCGCTGTGATTAATGGCGCTGCTAAAGCTATTTGGATGCTGATTGTTGGAAGAATTTTGCTTGGTTTTGGTATTGGGTTTGCTAATCAGGTATATTTCTTGATTTTCTTGCTTGTTTTTTTTGGATCTAATTAACGGACACGGAAAAACATAACACTTGAATACGGTGAAACGGCAATTAAAAACTTAAACTTAAAGTTTTCTGTCCGAAACACCAAGTGTCCGACAAATCGGAAAACGTTAATTGTGCGAAGTGTCCGTGCTACCTAGGAGCTAAATATTGGATTTTCTTGTTTGCGTTTGTCTGAGAATTAACGTTTAAAATGGAAAAAACTGGGAATCTTTTTGTCTTTATTCCGTTTTGTCTAAAGAATTTTGGTTGTCTCTTTGTTTTCTTACATTCTGAAAATTCAGATTTTTCTTTAAAAAATGAAAATCAGATCTGTTATGTGTAGATCAGAATAGTGATTTTTTTTGTGCAAGAGGACAAATTTTGATTTTTTTTTTGATACCAAGTTGTGTTTGAACTCTGAACAGCTATTTTGGGTTTTATTTAATTTTTTTTGTCATATTTGTAGATTTTCTTGAGCCAGAAATATAAATGTGTTTGGTTCCTGAGAAAAGTCAGGAAAAGGAAAAAAAATCATAGCTTTAGCAATCAAAGACTTTGTTTGTTTTGTTGTTATTTTTTCTAAAGCTTATTTTTTCAGCAAAAGTTTACTTCTTGATGCAACTGGCGTTGAATATACAAAATTGATTTGCTTGTCTAGAATCTTTTTAATTAAAAAAATTAAAGTTGATTTGTTAGCCTAAGTTTGATTTTTATTTGTTTAATTAATAACAACATTTCAATTAATTAATTTTGTTTATTGTAACTACAGTCTGTGCCGTTGTACCTATCTGAGACGGCCCCATACAGATACAGAGGAGCATTAAACATTGGTTTTCAATTGTCAATCACAATTGGTATTCTTATAGCCAATGTATTGAACTATTTCTTCTCAAAGATTCATGGTGGTTGGGGATGGAGATTGAGTCTCGGTGGCGCTATGGTCCCGGCTCTAATCATTACCGTCGGATCATTAGTCCTTCCGGACACACCGAACTCTATGATCCAACGGGGCAAGATCGAAGAAGCCAAAACTCAGTTGAAGAGAGTTCGTGGCGTCCAAAATGTGGATGAGGAGTTTGATGATCTTGTTGCTGCTAGTGAAGAATCGAAAAAAGTCGAAAATCCTTGGAGAAATTTGTTGCAGAGGAAATATCGACCTCAACTCACTATGGCGATTGCAATTCCGTTCTTTCAGCAACTTACAGGGATCAATGTGATTATGTTTTACGCTCCGGTTTTGTTTGATACTATTGGCTTTGGTAGCGATGCTGCTCTTATGTCTGCTGTTATTACCGGTCTTGTTAATGTTTTTGCTACGATGGTCTCGATATATGGTGTCGATAAGTGGGGAAGGCGGTTCCTTTTCCTCGAGGGCGGAGTTCAGATGTTGATCTGTCAGGTAACTATTCACTATGAGTTTGCAATGTGCTGAAAAGGCGATAATTCAAGTGACTAACGTAATCATTTTTTCGTGTTGTGCAGATTGTTGTGGCAGTGTGCATTGGTATCAAGTTCGGAGTAGACGGAGATCCGGGTGAATTGCCCAAGTGGTATGCAATTGTTGTGGTCCTTTTCATTTGCATTTACGTGGCTGGATTCGCCTGGTCATGGGGACCACTCGGATGGCTAGTACCGAGCGAGATTTTCCCGTTGGAAATCCGATCTGCTGCTCAAAGTGTGAATGTCTCTGTCAACATGTTTTTCACATTTGTTATTGCTCAAGTTTTCTTAACAATGCTTTGCCACTTGAAATTCGGGCTATTCCTCTTCTTCGGCTTCTTTGTGTTCGTCATGTCGATATTCGTGAAAGTCTTCTTGCCGGAGACGAAAGGAATCCCGATCGAAGAGATGACTCAAGTTTGGAAGCAACATTGGTATTGGTCAAGATTTGTTACTGATGATGAAGGTTATGGCAATGGAAAGCTTGAAATGGGAAAGACAGGCCAATTACCAAAGAATGTTTAATCTTGTATGCTTTATTTAATTTTTTTGTTTTGATTAGAGGTACATAGTAATGATTTCAGAATCAAAATTATATTTGTTTCTCAAACTACAAAGTATTTGTATGCAATGAAAAGTTCAAAGTATAGTTTGGTATTTTCAGAATTATATTTGTTGGCATGTGAATTATTGGCTTATTGATAAATTGAATTTTGATTTGAATGAAAAGAAAAATATATCCTTTCTCAGAATTGGACCTAATAATTTAGCCATTATGTTGATTAGGCTCAATAATTATAATTTTTTGGTGCATATTTTCTGGAGACATCATCATAGACAATTTCCTTGCTTAGTACTGAATAAATTTGGAAATATAAGTTGCTTCCATTCATTGGAGCTTATACTTTTATTCATTTTCTCACTTTTTAAAAATTTCTCATCATTGAGACTGCTAGACTAGAGGTATAAATGTAAATAAATTAGGCCATTCATGA
This sequence comes from Mercurialis annua, assembly GCF_937616625.2. Lineage (NCBI taxonomy): Eukaryota > Viridiplantae > Streptophyta > Magnoliopsida > Malpighiales > Euphorbiaceae > Mercurialis > Mercurialis annua. The sequence goes on along the minus strand of NC_065570.1, from coordinate 2,322,237 downwards.
ACCACCAAAGATCGACTCGAACAAAAAAAGTTTAAAATCAGCTGAAAAAATCAAATTGGATTTGAATATCAAATAATCCGTGAGGCTCGCTAGTTAAGCAAATTTAAGTGAGAGTGTTATACTAAAATAATAGTACAGTAATAATTAATTTTCTTGTAATATTAATATTTAATACCTCCAAGCTTTTTTTTTATGAATAATAATACCTCCAAGCTTAAGTGTATATTATTTTAATTGATTAAATTTCATATCTAATAGTAGGCTTTTTTAAATGCATCACATAGTTATTATTTTTATTAAATATGATCTTACTCATAATTATTCGAATTTGATTAATCTGGATGCTAATTGAGTTCATATTAAAAAAATTAAGTTCAATCGAATTTGATTAATTGAAACTTGTATAATATTTCCGTGCTCGAGTTTAAACTGGGCAGATCTCGAACTCGACTAATATAATATTTTCATGCTCGAATCTAAATTTGGCATTAACTCGAACTCGACCAGTTTTATGCTCTTATGCTTGACCTTAAAGTGTTTGAACTTGAACCAAACGCTTGTAATTGTTTACAAACAATGAGAGGAGAATTATTTCTCATTGACTTTAAATCCGAGAACCAAATTGACCGGCGCAAATTGAGTAAATACTTCCCTCAACATTAATGCTTATCGATGATCAAATTTGATATGCGTTTACTTATATTCCTCAAATTATATAACTCCACATTCACACACGTTATAGGTAGAAATAGAATAACATTTTCTCTAATTAATGGGTTTTAACTTTTTTTAATTCTAAGGGGCCGTTTGGTTCGCCGTAAAAAAGGAAAATGGAAATGAGTATGAGTATGATTCCCAGTGTTTGTGTTTATTTTGTTAAATTGTACTAAAAAATGGGAATGTGATTACCCCTCGACCATGTTTGGTTCATGGAATGGAATAGTATGGAATATAATAGCTATTCCATAAGGAATGGAATAACCATTCTTTAGTTTTTGAGAGGAGTTCTTATTCCACAAAATCATGGAATAGCAATTCTTTGAAATATCTATTCCATGAACCAAAGCAAAGAATTGTCATTCTATACGGAATAGCTATTCCATTCCGCACCTATTACATGAACCAAACATGGCCCTCAATCTAAATCACTCATTCCCCCCTTACTCCATGGGAATGGACTTTTGGAAATGGGAATTAAAATTTTACAAAATATTTTAATAATAAACAAAAAATATATAATTATTAAAAAAAAGTATTAAAAGTATTAAAATTATTTTTAATTTTAAAAAATAATTTTTTAATTTTTAATTTTTTTCAAAAATAATTTTTTAAATTTTTTCCAAATTTTTTATTTTTTTTTTAATTTTTTTTAATTTTTTTTTAATTTTTTTTAAAATAATTTTATTTTTTATATAAAAAAATATTTTAATAAATAGTAATAAATAATTTTTTTATTAAATTTTATCCATTCTCATTCCTACATTAATTTTGATTCAAACAGTAAATGAAAACAAGCATTCCCATTCCTTTTCATTCTCATTCCGATTTCCATTCTCAACCTTAAACCAAACGGCCTCTAAATTTTATTTCAGTTACATCAACCAAGCGGTATGGATCATACAATAATATTTATAAAATAATAGTACCATTTTTCTAAAAGTTGCTGCCTATATTATTATTTTAAGTTGCATCAACTAACATGTATGGATCATAGTACAACGATCATATTTTAAGTTTTACCAACAAACATGTTTGGATCAACCAACATTCCATAATATAATATGGGGTAATTATACTAACTATCCCAAAATTTCGTTTCTTTCAATAAACTATCCTTAAAAATAGTTTGTATTATAATTATTTTTAATTTTTATTTAATAATTTAAATATTTTTACACTATTTTCGTCAATTTAGTGACATGGCATGCCTACTGAAGTACTAAATTTTTGTCTAAAATTTTAATTTCACCACGCTACGCCATATGGAAATTTTAGACGTTCATATAGGATTTCAGTTAGCAGGTTGTGTTTATTAAAATTTAGGAACAATATAATAAGAATTTAGGGACATTTCAGGAAAAAATTGACCATAGTCTAGAACAGTTAGTGTAAATTACCCTTTGATATTGCTTACACTTTACCAAGACAAAGTAGAACTTCAACTTAATCAATTACTACTTTACTCTTTGAATTATGTTCTTTTCACAATCTATTGCAAAAACATTTTTAATCTAAAGCAATTAATTATTATAGGTTATCAATGGATAATGGCGGAAATTGAATAAGAAAGGTGACATTTCACTGAAATTTGACACAACTGTAAAATCAAATATGTGGATAATATTACCAAACTTTTGATTGAAAATTTGCAAGTGGAGAATCAAGTTTCACATGCTTTTTGTGGAACAAATTTCTTTTTTTTTTCCTCTTCATAATAATGACATCTTTCGGTGACAATATTAATGGTGAATTTAACAAAAACAAGCTCCAAATCTTATTCAATAAGAGAAAATGGATCTTTAATTAATTTGATCACGGCCAAGCATTGTAACAAAAGAAGAATTACATGACAAGTCTTTAATGATTTTGGCTCACCTTTTACCATATTCCATCTTTTTGCATGGATATTGTTTTTGGATAAGATTGACATATGAAATATATTTTTGTATACGTGCCTCCTCTACCTTTTAAAAGAAAATAAACTAAAAAATGAAACTCAATTTTTTATTTTTTATTACATGTTAATTATTTAAAAATTCATACGTAAAATTAATGAATTAACACGTTATTTATTGTCATTTTTTGCATGCATCCAAAAATTTAGAATAGAAGCAAATCGATGTGTGAAGTAAATCTGATTAATTCAAATCAAATCGGATATGATCCACTAATGTGATTTTAAAGAAATTACACGATGTTCGAACCTGAAATCTCTAGTTAAAAAGTAAAGAGTTATTGCCACTTCATCTTAATTCCGCTGATAATTCGATATGAAATTTATTTTAACTTTTCTTTTTTTAGAAAAGGAAGTAGGTAATGGAACATTTTAGGGAATCATGTGCCTGAGTAACTTTGGCATTTGTTCATGTGTTCTTCAAGAATGTCTCTTCTCATTCGCTTCTCTTCTTCTTTTTCTTTTCTTATATTGAATCCAGTGTTGCTCCCAGAGGAATTAAAAACCTGAGGAGACTTTCCATTACTGTGATCCTGAGAATAGGACAGATTGTCATCTGTGTAGTATCCAGCACTTTCAACATGATTTGCTTGACTTGATTCTGGCCTATACCTAGGCTGATAACCAGGAGGATAACCATGCTTCTTATAGCATGAGTCAACAGTGTGATTACCATAACCACAGTGAGAGCATGTGGGCTTCCAGTTCTGAACAAAACCTCTGCCTCTATTGTTTCCTCTATAGTTATTAAAACCTCTTCCTCTAGTACTTCCAGCATAAAACACATTTGAATCATGATTCTGAACTTCTGCATTATAATTACTTGCAGGATTGCCTTTCTGCACATCATTTCCTCTTGCCATGAATGCTACAGGTTCATTGGTGTTACTCATTCTTCCAGTAATCAGTCTCTCATGCTGAATTACTAATGAGAAAACTTTGTTTATCTTAGGTAAAGGCTCAGTCATTATAATCTGTGATCTAACAGTTGCAAAGGAATCATTCAATCCCTTTAGAAACTTTATAGTCTGATCATTAGACCAATGAAGTTTTACAGCAGCAGCCATACCACAATTACACTTGGGCTCACAGGTGCAACTAGGTAAAGGTCTTAGACTTAATATCTCATCCCATAGGGTTTTCAAGTGTGTATAGTAATCAGTAACCGAAAGATTATTCTGATGAAAGGCATAAGCCTCTTCTAACAAATCTCCTAGCCTAGCTGAATCTCCTTGAGAAAAACGATCTTGTAAATCATTCCACACATCAACAGCATTGTCTAAACAAGAAATACTATGAGAAATTGAAGGAGAAACAGCTCTTGAGAGCCAAGAAGTTACCATATTGTTGCATCTCTCCCAAGCTTCATAGGTAGTATCATCTTTGTGAGGAACTGGTATTGTTCCATTAACAAATTTGAATTTGTTCTTTGAGAGTAAGGCTTTTCTCATTGCTCTGCACCATTGGTGATAATTTTCTTCTGTCAAAAGACTTGAAACAAGAACTAGTGATGGATTTTCTCCAGGATGAAGAAAATAAGGACTCAATACACTTTCTTCTAGTCTGAGGGTTCTTTCTGCCATTGTTAATCTTTAGAGAGAAAAATCAACAAGAAAATTACTGCTGGTTATAGATCTTGATTAGCTGATTCTAGCGAAGCAAATCTCATAAAAAATGAAGAAGTTTAAGTCAAGCAAATTGGCTGTTTGGCTAGTGAGAAAATCTGAGAAAGAAAATAAAACAGAGAAAGGAAAACTCGCTTTGATACCATGATAAAATTGTAACTGCTCTTTCTAATTTTCTCATTAAGAAACAAGAAGATTACAAGCTGCTTTATATATAGCAGAGAACAAGCTTAAGAGAAAAAGAAAGTACAATCCACGTGTGTGATGCCACACTGGATCCAGCTGTAACAGAAAACAACAAACTAACTATTCTGTTACATGAGAAGTAATCAGCTGAGATGAATTCCATAGGAAAGCTTTCAACCTGCAGTTGATAAAATTGTAACTGCTCTTTCTAATTTTCTCATTAAGAAACAAGAAGATTACAAGCTGCTTTATATATAGCAGAGAACAAGCTTAAGAGAAAAAGAAAGTACAATCCACGTGTGTGATGCCACACTGGATCCAGCTGTAACAGAAAACAACAAACTAACTATTCTGTTACATGAGAAGTAATCAGCTGAGATGAATTCCATAGGAAAGCTTTCAACCTGCAGTTTCAACAATCTTGTTCTGCACGTTATCATCAGAAGTATCAACTTCTGTTATCCCCCCGCAAGCTGGAATGTATATGTTATGCATTCCAAGCTTGAGTATAGCCTTTTGAAAAGAGTGAGGAGCCAAGGCTTTAGTTAAGCAATCAGCAACCTGGTTTGCAGAAGAAACAGGTAAGAGAAGAAGAAGCCCTGACTTGAGTTTTTCACGGATGAGGTGACAGTCTATTTCAATATGCTTCGTGCGTTCATGAAAGACTGGATTATTGGCTAGCTGAATAGCAGATTGGTTATCACAATAAACCAAAGCTGGAGAGGTAGGAGACAGATGAAAATCTGTGAGCAGAAAAGACAGCCATTGTAATTCACAAGTTAGGGATGCCAGAGCCCTATATTCAGCTTCACTACTGGATCTTGAGATGGTTGTTTGTTTCTTTGATCTCCAACTAATCAATGATTCACCAAGAAACACACAATATCCAGAAACAGACCTCCTGGTGTCTATGCAAGATGCCCAGTCAGAATCACAGAAGCCACTAAGCTGTAATTTAGATTGAGATGAAAAGAACAAGCCAGATCCAGGAGAGCCTTTGATGTACCTCAGAACTCGATGAACAGCAGTTATATGAGCAATGGTTGGTTTATCTAAGAATTGAGAGAGCTGTTGAACAGCATAAGATATATCTGGTCTGGTCAAACACAGATAAAGAAGCTTACCAACTATTTGCCTATATGCAGTAATATCTTCTAAAGGAGAGCTGTCAATAGAGCTGAGAATCTGAGATGCAATGATGGGAGTTGGTACTGGTTTTGAATCCAGAAAACCTGTTGATGTTAAGAGATCAATGGAATACTTTCTCTGGCACAGATTAATCCCTTGTGTTGATCTGGCAACTTCAAGACCAAGAAAATACTTGAGAATGCCCAAGTCTTTTATCTTGAAAGCTGTATGCAGATGTTGCTTGATAGAGGATATCTCAGATATTGAATTACTGGCTAAGATTACATCATCAACATAGATGAGTAATGCTATGAAAGAGGAACCAGAAATCTTTATGAACAAAGATGGATCAGAACTGGCAGCAACAAAACCTTGTTCATGAAGTGAAGATGTGAGCTTCATGTGCCATGTTGTTTAAGTCCATAGAGAGACTTATGCAACCTGCATACTTTGGAAGGGTCTGAATGATGAAATCCAGGAGGAAGTTGCATGTAAATCTCTTCATTTAACTCACCATGAAGAAAAGCATTGTTGATGTCAAGTTGGTGAAGATGCCAACCTTTGACAGCAGCAACTGCTAAAAGAGTTCTGATAGTGGTCATTTTGGCCACAGGACTAAAGGTGTCCATATAATCAAAACCATACTGCTGTGTAAAACCTTTTGCTACCAGCCTGGCTTTATATCTCTCAATGGAGCCATCTGCTTTATGTTTAACTTTATATACCCACTTGCAAGCAATTGCATGTTTATCAGCTGGTAGAGCAGTGATTTCCCAAGTATTATTCTGCTGCAAAGCCTCAATTTCATCCTTCATGGCTTGCCTCCAACAATGAGATTTAATGGCCTCATTGTATGAATTAGGTTCTACTAAGGAATTTATAGAAGTGGTGAAAGAATAATGAGAAGGAGAGAGATGGTTATAAGAAAGAACATTGTTGATGGAATGAGGTGAGGTTTGTAATGAGGGAGGTAAAGAATACTGAAAGTCTTTAAAATGATGAGGAACTGAATGAGTCCTGTGGGATTTTCTAAGAGGAGGAAAATCACTTTCAGTAAAGATGGGATTTATAGGTTCAGGTGGAGAATTTGGAATGGAAGGATTAGAAGAAGTGGCAGTGATAGAAGGTAATGGAAGATCATAAGTAGACAAATCATGATCAAGGTAATCTGGCTGTGAGGATATGTGTTTTTGGCTAAAAGGAAAAATGTGTTCATAAAAGATCACATTTCTGGAGATAAAGAAAGTTTTGGATGTAAGATTATAAAGAAGAAAACCTTTTGTGCCAGAAGGATATCCAATGAAAGAACATTTAATGGCTCTTTCATCAAACTTGGTCTGTCTGTGAGCAGCAGGGGTTGTAGCAAAACAAAGAGAGCCAAAAACCTTCAGATTTGTGAAATCAGGGTTTTGTGTATGAAGAGAGTGATAAGGAGTGTTGTTCTGTAAAAGAGGGGTAGGAGTTCTGTTGATAAGAAATACAGCATGAAGAACACAAAATTCCCAGAAATGCAGAGGAAGGTGTGCTTGTATCTTCAAAGCTCTTGCTACATTCAAGATATGTTGGTGTTTTCTCTCAACTATGCTGTTCTGCTCAGGAGTATATGAACAACTCTTTTGATGTATTATTCCATTATCTTGATAAAATGAAACAAAATCAAACTCATAGCCATTGTCAGACCTGAAAACTTTAACTCTTTTATTGAACTGGGTTTTAACATAAGCAACAAAAGCTTTAATGCACTCTCTAGCTTCAGACTTCTGTTTCAACATATAAAGCCAAGTGTATCTAGAGCAATCATCTACCACAGTTAAAAAATACCTATAACCATGAACTGAAGCTTGTTTTGTTGGTCCCCAAATATCCAGGTGAACCAAGTCAAAAGTAGCCTTACTGACTGATGAACTGACTGGGAAAGGAAGCTTTTTCTGCTTTGCCAGATGACAAATATCACAAACTTCTCTCGGATTTGAAACAATAGACTTGTCAATGTCTTGTAACAATCTAAGTCTTTGGTGAGAAAGGTGACCAAACCTAAAATGCCAAAGATCAAAATTTGCTTTATTCAAACTGCTGTGAGAAACAACATTAGAGCAAACTGGAACATTTTCCTTTGTCAGCTGAAAAAGACCATCTTTCTTTTTAGCTAATCCAATCGTTTTCCATTGACATAGATCCTGAATGAAACAAGAATCATCATGAATCAATAAACAAACTGCTCTTTCAATAGTTAATTTTCCTGCAGATATCAGATTAAAACTGAAACTGGGAACACAAAGAACATCCTTGAGAACCAGTGTTTTAGATAGATAAATTGTTCCTATGTGAGTGACAGATATATGATCACCATTGGGTAGCTTCACTGTGACATTGGTAACAGGATAAGAATCATGGAAGAAATCCAGATTACAAGAAATGTGATCTGTGGCACCTGTATCAACAATCCAAGGACTATTCATATCTTTAGAAACAGAACAAACTGTAGGTGATGTTATACCTGAGGTTTCTTGTTGTTGTGGCTTGAAGTGAGCCACTAAGGAGTTGACTTGTGAATTATCAAATTCCTTATTTCCTGAGTTGTTGGACTGGATCAATGAAAGAATCTGTGTACATTGTTCAGGTGTAAATGGAAACACACTTCCATGAGTGTTGTTTCCAGAAGCATTGAATCCAGTGTTGCTCCCAGAGGAATTAAAAACCTGAGGAGACTTTCCATTACTGTGATCCTGAGAATAGGACAGATTGTCATCTGTGTAGTATCCAGCACTTTCAACATGATTTGCTTGACTTGATTCTGGCCTATACCTAGGCTGATAACCAGGAGGATAACCATGCTTCTTATAGCATGAGTCAACAGTGTGATTACCATAACCACAGTGAGAGCATGTGGGCTTCCAGTTCTGAACAAAACCTCTGCCTCTATTGTTTCCTCTATAGTTATTAAAACCTCTTCCTCTAGTACTTCCAGCATAAAACACATTTGAATCATGATTCTGAACTTCTGCATTATAATTACTTGCAGGATTGCCTTTCTGCACATCATTTCCTCTTGCCATGAATGCTACAGGTTCATTGGTGTTACTCATTCTTCCAGTAATCAGTCTCTCATGCTGAATTACTAATGAGAAAACTTTGTTTATCTTAGGTAAAGGCTCAGTCATTATAATCTGTGATCTAACAGTTGCAAAGGAATCATTCAATCCCTTTAGAAACTTTATAGTCTGATCATTAGACCAATGAAGTTTTACAGCAGCAGCCATACCACAATTACACTTGGGCTCACAGGTGCAACTAGGTAAAGGTCTTAGACTTAATATCTCATCCCATAGGGTTTTCAAGTGTGTATAGTAATCAGTAACCGAAAGATTATTCTGATGAAAGGCATAAGCCTCTTCTAACAAATCTCCTAGCCTAGCTGAATCTCCTTGAGAAAAACGATCTTGTAAATCATTCCACACATCAACAGCATTGTCTAAACAAGAAATACTATGAGAAATTGAAGGAGAAACAGCTCTTGAGAGCCAAGAAGTTACCATATTGTTGCATCTCTCCCAAGCTTCATAGGTAGAATCATCTTTGTGAGGAACTGGTATTGTTCCATTAACAAATTTGAATTTGTTCTTTGAGAGTAAGGCTTTTCTCATTGCTCTGCACCATTGGTGATAATTTTCTTCTGTCAAAAGACTTGAAACAAGAACTAGTGATGGATTTTCTCCAGGATGAAGAAAATAAGGACTCAATACACTTTCTTCTAGTCTGAGGGTTCTTTCTGCCATTGTTAATCTTTAGAGAGAAAAATCAACAAGAAAATTACTGCTGGTTATAGATCTTGATTAGCTGATTCTAGCGAAGCAAATCTCATAAAAAATGAAGAAGTTTAAGTCAAGCAAATTGGCTGTTTGGCTAGTGAGAAAATCTGAGAAAGAAAATAAAACAGAGAAAGGAAAACTCGCTTTGATACCATGATAAAATTGTAACTGCTCTTTCTAATTTTCTCATTAAGAAACAAGAAGATTACAAGCTGCTTTATATATAGCAGAGAACAAGCTTAAGAGAAAAAGAAAGTACAATCCACGTGTGTGATGCCACACTGGATCCAGCTGTAACAGAAAACAACAAACTAACTATTCTGTTACATGAGAAGTAATCAGCTGAGATGAATTCCATAGGAAAGCTTTCAACCTGCAGTTTCAACAATCTTGTTCTGCACGTTATCATCAGAAGTATCAACTTCTGTTATATGCTCCTTTAGAGAATGAGAATAAAGTGTTCATATTTGTATATTTTGATCAGCTTATGTTACTATCCAATGTTTTCGTAATTTATTTCAGATTCATTAAATTTTTTATATCATTTGGCCAATTATTCTAAGTTGATTTTCATAGAACTCAGAAAAGTTGAGGAACTTTTAAAAGTCTAATTTAATTTTTAGATAAGAATGGAATTATTAAATAAGTTGTATAAATCACAAATGTATGTATAAGTAGAAAAACCAGTCATAATATTCATCTGAGAAAATTTGGGCTATTTCAAAAAAATTGATATGCACTTTTGGACTTTTTTCTAGTTAGGCTCAAATTTTAGGTCTTAAATTTTGATGGACCAATACGTTAAGTAGCAAGTTGGACAGAGTCAGCTCGATTGATGAAAAAAAAAGATGGGTTTTTTTTTACAAAAATACATATTTTCAAGCTAAATGTTTATAAAAATACAATTTATTTTTTATTTTTTTAAATAAAAATACGCTCTTTTACTAAATTAATGGTAGATTATTGATATATAGCGTATATTTATAAAAAAAAGTTATTTTTTTACAATAGTAAAAAGTTAGAACGTATTATTGCAAAAATTTCAAAAAATATGGTCATAATTTCCTCTAAAAAATTGATTTTTGTCTATATATTCATTATCTTTATAATTTGGGTTAATTACTATCATTTCTATGAGTTCAAATCCAAATTACTTTTCATTTTTTTAATTTTAAAAAATTACTATTTTCTCTGATTTTAATATTTTATATAACGGCAATCCCCTAAAAAGGGGGATTGTATTTGAAAAAAATTAATGTGAGAAAAAAACAATATTTTTTAAAATCTATGTAAAAGAACAGTAACTCGAACTGAATTCGTGGAGATAAAAATAAATAACCCTTAATAATTTTAGTGAAAGTGAACATCTAGTTTAAAACTTTTTTTCATCTCAAGTCTGTTTTTGGCAAGCCAATAAAAGAAATAGAGATTTTCATAGGTCTATGTTTTCTATTTAATAGTCCAAAAAGAAAATTATATAATTGGGGAGCGAGAGTGCTTGTGGGAGGAATTGAACACACGAACTAACAGTTTGTTGTCAACGCTTATATCATTTAATACTCCAAAATTAATTGACAAACAGATATTAAAAAAATTAATATTTAAATAAATAAATTTATTTAATTATATTAATTTTATAGCAATAATTTTATTTTCTTTTAAATTAGTTATATTTTAAATAATAAGAGTATATCATAGTTGATCATTTCAGACCGTCTATTTCTCTAAGACAAAATAAAAAAAATAATCTTCTTACAAAAAGATAATGCCTATCAATTTGTAATGAAAGGCGTAGATCGTCATTTATATTAAATATTTATTAAACTAAAACAGAGACTAACTATAGCTAAATTCTAAAAAAGTATTTACATATCTTGGTAATTAGCTAGCTATGCGTCCAGCAACTGAAGTACATTACTCTCTGGAACGACTCTTCAGCTTGTTTTCTTTTGCTTTCTTCATCACCAACTCCATTATCCATAAATAAGTAGCTCCGATTACCGGCGCTAGAACTTTGAACCGTCGAGTTTCTTTTCGAACCGTGATGATCAGGCCGACTTTGATTAGCAGCCAATCTAGCAGCCTTGCATACTCTACTTAAATAATTCATTTTTCCTTCTCTTTTTTGTGTTTAATGTAGTATCTACGATATTTTTTTTTCTTTCTTTGTTGGAGAAGAGGGACAAGGTATGCCTTTAAATAAGGAGTAACTGAAGTGCACAAGCTGATGGTTTTGGAAAAACCAATTATGGAAGAACCAGCGGTTTCTAGGTTTCCTATTGGCCAGATTTTGTATGCATTGATGATTGATGAATTATGCTGACGTCCAAAGATAATATTTTTGGATGATATTTGTCAACTAACGTGGCTAACCCAGCATTTGACAGCAATGCCCAAATTTTCTCATTAGAATATTAAATCAAATCGTGAAGAATTGCATCCTAAGAAATACAGGATAAAAATTGATTATTTTTGCTGACCTAACAAAGAACGTGATGCTCGTACAAAGAAATGTGCAGCATCACTTACGAAAGCTAAAGCAAAAATCATATAATTGCTTAAATACATCAACGCAATCGTCTATACAGAGGTCATACCTTGCTGCAATGGTTGCTAGTTGTCGAATAACTATCAAAGCATCTAGCTCGAAGATTGCATGATATCTGTTCTACTAATGAGTACCATCAATAATAAAAAAAATGTATTTAAAACTCAAATTGTTTATTCATCTAATGAAGCAATGGAACAAAAACAATTAGAGAAGAAAAGGAAAATAAAAAAATATATTGGAATTGCGGATTATGGTGCTCTGTTGAAAACAGTCAGACGAGCAACAAAACCTGCTTTTGCATTGGCCACCACAGATACCTTAGGAAAGCCCGGCCATTATCACACTTCCAAGTTTTCATGCATGTGGCTCGTCGGTAATAAGTTCTTAGGATTTGCATACTTACATACCAAGTACTAGATGGGGATGCTCCCTCCAGTATCATGAGATGAAAATTCACACAAACAAAACGTAGAATAAAGAATATATAAATTACTGTTTGAAGCGTGAATTACATTCCATAAAGACTAGTTTTATTTGAGAAACAACGGCACAAAATCACAATTATCTACAGGCAGGTAAAAACAGAACAAGGTTAAGCACCTGAACTCAAATCACAGATTCACCTCACATTTCTTTTTCTTTTTTTTACAGGAAAAAAAACATGTTGGAGTTTTCCTAAATTATCCTCTGAATACATTTTTCACGTTACACGAAACGACTCGATGACTATACTGAATGGTAGAACTTTAAAAGTTCTCTTCATACACACCTTGATGATAACAAATTGATGCTCTATACAGAGTCTACTCCTTCAACCTGCTGTCGAGCAAGATACCTTTCTCTTCGCTCTTTCTACAGATGGGAAATAATAATAATAATCAAACAATCCATAAGTGAAAACAGCCGACAAAAGTTTTACCTAGAATATCTGAATAATGACTCACCCATTCGTCTATAACAAGTCCTTCCCCAATAATTCTAGGACCTGCATCTTCAGGAGGTTTTTTCCGTGCCTCAACTGCAGCATCAGCATCCGCTAATTGGCGCTTCAACTTCTCCATAGTCTGTAAAATAAAGGATGCACTTAAAATATTCGCATATTGCGTATAAAAAGTATTAAAGTCCATGAAAGATAAGCACAGACAAAAAGTGCAGAAGGTGACTTCTCCGATTATGGCGTTTTACTGCTACTTACAGGACTAGAACGTTCTGGATCTAGAAAAATAACTCGCAATATTTGTTCCATTGCTACTTGATCCTTCTGCTCCTCAAACTACAAAGAAAAAGCATCTGATCACATGAGTCATATGCATCATTTTCAATTTTAATGCTAACAAAATATATGGGAACTCCACAATATGGTTTACATACACATTTAATGCAGGTAATGAAATTATGCGACTCCACAATATAGAAAGCATACAAATTCAATAGAAGGTGATGAAAATGTGTACTCCACAACATAGTTTCAGATAAACATTCAATAGCAGGTAATAAAAATTTGTGTACTCCACAATATAGTTTCGCATACACATTTAATAGCAGGTAATGAAAATATGCGTACTCCACAATATAGTTTTGCATACAAATTTAATAGCAGGGGTACTCAGTAATATAGTTTCGCATACACTTAATTGCAGTTAATGAATAATTACTGAAGAATTTCTGAAGTGTAAAGCAGCCAAATAAAGTAACCAGGGACAAAGCCAGAAACACTTTAAAAGGGAGGCAAAAAGTTTACATCGGTCATAAAGGCGGACAGTACATTATATAAAAAAGAAGTTAAAAAAAGGCCTAATTACTTAAAAGACCCCCACCTTGTAACATTTTTTCGTTTATACCCTGACCTAGGAAAAAGTTCATTTGTACCCTTTTTTTGATTTTTCATTTTCGTCTCTACCCTAAAGAGCTAATTTGACCTCTTTTCATTTGGAAAAATATTCAAAATGATCCTTTATATTTAGCTTAGATTCTAATTAAATATTAATATTATTAATCATTTATAATGTTTTCATCCTTTAATTAATTTAATTGTCAAAAAATTTAATTTTAGGGTAGAGATGAAAACGAAAAATCAAAAAAAGGGTACAAATGAACTTTTTCCTAGGTGAGGGTATAAACGAAAAAATATTACAAGGTGGGGTTTTTTTAAGTAATTAGGCCTTAAAAAAAGCCAAAGGTGGGGAATTTCCACCAGTTTTACATGAAACTAGCTATGTAAAACTAAATGCATATAGCTATGGCTCAGTTAATTCCATTCCACATGCAAAGGCTTAACATTTAACACACCTTATAGTACTGACATATTATTGTACTATTACTATAATATCATCAACTAAAGGATCTGTCGTACGCACCAGCTCAGGAACATAATCCATCATTCCTTTGACCTTTAGACTCATGATTTTAAACTTAACCTTGCTCTTCTGATCAACTGGTTTCTCATTATTTTCTGGATGCTCAACAAATTTAAAAACTGCCGTTCAAAATAAACACTTTATAAGTAATGGATAATGGATATTATAAGCCAAAACACAATAACATGACAGAATATTATTGGTCGATTACCAGTTGCAATGATAGTTTCCCCCGGGGCAAGAATAGCCCCTGGAGGACGCATGAAACAGCTTTTTGGAGCAGTTGTCTGAAACTAAAACAAGAGAAACAAGCAACATATTAGATGGTTCAGTAATTTACTTTGTGAATGTCGAGTTAAAACGGTAATATGAATAAGATTGAATGCTCTAGCATGATGCGGGGTAATGAAGCAATTGTATTAGAGAAACTACCACCAAACTGTCTAGGCTCAAGCTCCGAGTTTCTGATCTAGTAGCATATGCAATCTTAATAATCTTTCATGTGCCAAAGCCGTGCATACTAAAAATAATGTATCAAAAAGGAACAAAATATGGATTCAAGCTTGTACCTTAAAAGCTACATGAGACTTGCTAGTGTTTTTTATTTTGATGGCACTCCTGACCTGCTTGCCAGGTTCATCTAGATAAAAGAAAAGAAAACAACATAGACATTACTCATCATGTAACAATTAGTGTTCAAGTTTGCAACTAGAAATGCAATCCACCGACAGAAATACAAGGACAATAAGAAAATATCCAGTCACTAAAAGAAAAAGAATATGATGAAGATAACTTATTTATTCTAGTTGGTTCTTTTAATGGTAGTTCACGGTATCAATACCCATTTGGAAAAAGTGAAACCTAAACGTCTTTCCCTATAATACAACTCCGCCACAACCTTTCAGTAGTAAGTATCTATACATAGAGGCACTGAAATTACAGAAATACGAGTTAAGATTGTAATATTTCAGTAGGATGTAGGATCAAATTAGTGCCTCCACCTCCTATTACCCTTTTAAAAAGCCATATCCAACAATATGTACAATTACAAACCTTTTTAAAAAGAAATACAATCATAGAAGAATTGACATCAGTTTTCAATTCAATTCCTATTTCCTACACATGATTCATTCAAAACAAAGCCACATACAGAAAAAAAAAATAGAATTCTGTCACAGGTTAGATACATGCCCGAGCAAACCATGAAGCAGAAATCATATGCTCGATTGTCTATTTCTATGGTCTACATAGCACGGACACTTCATTCAATCAACGTGTCCCGTTTTGAAAACATTTTGGACACGAAACTTTATTTTTACATAGGAAACCTTAAAATAACAATGTCTCGCCATGGCTGCGTCCCGTTTCTCGTGTCCGTGCTGCCTAGTCTATGTTTTAAAATTAGCAACACAACAACATTCTATATAAGCAAAACTCCAAAATCAATTTAATCTCAAAAATCTATATAATTACCTATTTTAGGAAATAATTATAACAATAATAAACTAAATTAATGAATCAATTTTTTCCATCTAATGTCAAACAAGCCTACAAATCCAGCTACTACAACAAATTAAATCACAAAAAAATCACATAAAAAATAGATCAGATTCAAGTGCTCACAAGGAAAATAGAGCTTAGTAGCAGGATCAAGCTTAAGACGACGTCGTGTAGGCAACAGCGATCTAGCAACTGAAGAAACCGAACTCGAAGCTTGCGGATTCGATCCTTCAATTTGTCCGGTGTTACTATACTGGTGGTGCGCCGTCGATGAAGACGATGAGGTGGCAGACGGCGCCGTATTACCGTTACTTCCTCTAAACGGAAGCTTAAAGAATCCCCAAACTTTATTGTTATTATTATCAGACTCAGAGTTATTGCTGCCGTCAGCTATCGCCATGGTTTATGAACTCCGTTCAAGTTTTTATGACTCAGAGCATGAAATACGACGTCGTTTAGTGTATGTTGGGTGAGATTTTTTCAGCTTAGTTTCTTGAAATGAAGAGGAGGAAGAATTTTGTTACTGTTGAAGTTGAAGCTGAGACTGGGGGAGAAATAATCGGATTTTAAATAGAGTATTTAAGTATCTTTGATTAGTCGTATTCGCGTCCGTGGGAATAAAACGACGTCGTCTTTGGCTAACCCAGCCAATTGTTTTTTAAACTACGGAATAAAACTACGTCGTATTAGACAAAAGAAGAAAAACTGCGACTAGTAGGGAGTAGGGACGAGTATTTTGCCTTCTCCGGCTGACTAATAGTAATTCTGAGCCGTTGACGAGGTCTGTGTTGACTTTGGAGAAGAAAAAAAGATGTGGTGACATTTATGGTTTAATTAATGTCTGGGTTAGTTAATGGTGGAATACTTAGTTGATTAAATTAATTCATTAAACTTGCTTGATTGACGTTTATTCTTAAAAAAAAAAATGATTGACATTTTAGCTAATTGATAAAGAGTAAAGGGTCCATATGTCAAGTGTTAAATAATTTATTCCCTCATTTGAGGATATACTTTCAATTTTATGGTTAATTAATGATAATATTTTTTATTTTTAAGTAAATTAAAAATAAAATTAAATCATTTCAGTCTAAAAAATTATGTATATTAACTGATCAAAATATCTAAAAATGGATTATAATAAGCTAAAAAAATTAAAAAATCAGGCTGGTCTTTACTTAAATGATAAAGGTGAAAGCCAATAAAAAACAGTGTCGAAAAATATTTAAATGCGCCTAATTTATTTTGTATTACATCTAGTCAATAATATTTATCGCATTTGACTATCGTATATAGATTAAGATTGTCGTGAATATGTCTTAATTTATAAATATTTTATTTCTAAAAAGATTATTTTTTTCAATTTCTTTTTATTAATTAATACTATTTTTAACTTTGAATAGCTTTTTAGTCTTAGTATTTAAAAAATAACAATAAATAGTTTCTTAAAAATTTGCAGTCGACCCTCTAATAATTAATATGCATGGTCAAGGACGGAAGTAGGGAGGAATTTGCAGTGGCACTTGTTCCTCCAAAAATCCAAGTTATCCAAATTTTATTTAGTGATAGAAAATTTATAAGAGTAATTCGTTTTTACACAACTTCAGCACTACTTATATACATTATATTAATCTAGCTAATACAATTAAATTGATCATTCATTTAATTAAAAAATCAATTATGTCATAAAAATATTTTTATACCTAACTAAGTCTAAGTCTTATTAATATATAAAAAGAAGACGTGTGGAACTTCGCGACTAATATTTATACTATTATATTGAATTAGACTAAATTATTTTTATTAATAAAGTTAAATTTATTTTTTATAATTGAAAAGGCGGAAACACTTGTGAAAAAATTTGAGCTCATGATCTAACAATTTACTGCACAACGCTTACACCATTTAATAATTATAGTTTATTAGAATTTTTTTTATTTTTTATGATAGTTTTTAAATGAAAATTATAATTTTTTTTGCCCCTCTAAAAAAAATTCTAGCTTCGTCCCTGTACATGGTGGATTAAATATTTATTAATTATTAAAATTATTAATTTATTGAATATTAAATAAGAGGTAATATTAAAATTGTTTTTCTAAATTTTCATTAATTATTAGAATTATTAATTTATTGAGATTAATTATTAGAGGGTTTACTGTAAATGACAAATATTATTATTTAAAAATGCAATAAATATTATAGATCAAACAAGATAGCTCTTTTTATTAAACGTATGATTTGTAATATCATTAAATAACAGACCAACTGGTAAATTTATGATCATCATTATGTACTACTATTATTTAATACTCCTTCCGTCCCAAATCGGTATGCAGTTTAGGATAAAAACAGAATTTTTTCTAGAGAAAATAAGTTAATATATAAAAAAAAATATTATATTTGTCCTAATTTAATATGATGGTAAATTTTATTTTTTGTGATCTTTGTTATTAGATATTTTCTATAATAATAAAGATATATTTGACAATTATTTGATAAAATAACAATTTAATGTCTGTAAATTAAAATAAAAAATTTGAAATAATGTTTATCACGGGATGAGTACAGTCGACCCTTTAATAATTAATATATATGATGAATTAAATATTTATTAATTATTAAAATTATTAATTTATTAAATATTAAATAAGACGTAATATTAAAATTAATTTTTTAAAATATTATTAATTATTAAAATTATTAATTTATTATGTATTACTCCTTAAAGGTCTACTGTAATTGAATATTTTTATCTAATAAAACGATGTGTCATATGTGTAATGAAAATTCATTACATGTACTATGAAATAAGCTCACCTAAAAGTTTGCCGTTTGCAAGTGGAGGTTGCTTAATCGAAATGGTTGAACTTTTATTGCTCTTTTTGGAAAAAAACAGAGTGATTTACTTTTTTTCTCCCATTAAATGCTTTATATTAATCATTCCAGTCAATCACGGCTCCAGTTAAGTTAATTTGAAAAACTAAATAAGGCACAGTTTGGATTGAGGGTTTTTAAAATTCATGGATTTTAGCAAAATCGATGGATTTTAAATCAATGAATTTAAATTTATAGATTTTAAAATTCCATCGTTTGGATTGAATATAAAATCAATGGATTCTTAATATTATTTATGGAAAATAATAAATAATATAACAATCCATCATCTATAAAAAAATGGTGGATTTGGACTTTCCCACCTAGTAGGTGGGAAATCAAAACCCTCAAAAATGATGGATTATAGAAAATGAGGGAATTTGTAAATCCATGGATTTTATTAATTTTTTTTCTAGGCAAACGATAGATTTTGTCCAAATCCATGGATTGTATAAAATTCATCGTTTAGAATCCATCAATCCAAACGGTGCCTAAAGCAGAAAAATCATACAAAACGCAAATAAAAAATAATCTATCAACCACCAAATATTTAGATCAATAATATTAAAAACATTTAACATTGTTGTGTTAAGATTTAATAAAAACACTTCTTTTTCATATAATTTTAGTATGTTTATCGATTGATTTCCCCCACCTTTCATCCCTTTACAGGTAAAAAGATCTGATTTTCTTTTATATATTAACTATTTAATTAAATTGCATATCATTATATTGGTTCGGGTTGCAATTTTGACCCATTTATACTCCACGAAGTTAAATTTATTTGAGTTGAATTTATATGGATTTCGAATCATAAACGAAGCTCTACCTCCCGCTTTCCCTCTAACGAATCAACAAAATGCTTGGTTCAAAATCAACCAAAATTATAATTAAAAACAGAACACAAAAATAGGAGCAGTGAAAACCGGTCCGGACCGGCCGGTCGATCGGGATCCGGCCGGTGGTCCGGTCTAAAAAAGCGAAAAACGGGATCTTTTAGTTGAACCGGATTGGACCGGGTTGAACCGGATCAAACTGGATTGAACCAGTGAGCCTAATTTTTTTATATTTTTTAAAATTTGTTAAACCAGGAACCGGTGGCCTCGGCGGTTCGGCCACTGGTTCGGTTTTTAATACATGGGTCAGAGAGTTTTAAATGACATGATGAGGTGGATGGTATTCTCAACCCCGTCGTCAGATGTATCATCGTTTTGGCGATTCAATGCGCCATTCTTACCTTAAGGTTCATGATATGAGTCCTCATCATCTGTAGTTGAACGAGCTGGCAGGTAGCCATCAACATCTTCTTCTTGTAGGCCGTCGGCCGGTAACAAAACGTCTTCTTTTTGGGTACTTCTTCATCATCGTCAACCCCTCCCTCGGCAATTGCGGAATTTTAGCCACATTCTACCGCGCTCGCGTTATCTCGTGTATCACATAAGCATTTAGGGGGTTTAAGTTTATGTGGTGGTGGGGTGGATAGGTCCTCGACTTACAACAGTTACCTCATGTATCACATACGCATTCGAGGGGTTTAAGTTTATGTGGTGTTGGGGTCGACATGTCCTTGTCTTACAACAATTATCGGAAATACACGAGAATGCACTCCCCATTTGCAGGGAAGGAAGGAAGGGGGGTCGAGAGTGTATCTTTTCTATGACAGCCACAAAAAGAAAGTCTCATGTCAAAAGCGTTCTTTAAAAAATAAATTATACTTTTTTATTTTTAATTTAGCTAATAAATTTAGTAAAAGACCTATCATTAGCTAGTAATCAACGAGAATTAAAATTTTAATAGATTTCACAATATTTTACTAAAGGAAACAGATTTAATTAGTAATAAATAAATACCAATTGATTTTTTAATAAATAACGATGAGTTTATATTTGTAAATATTACTTTATATCAAGTAAATAAAATAGTGGGGCAATGTTAAATAAATTCATAAATTGTAGTATATGTTTTCTCAAACTTAATCATAAATTTTAAAACATCTCAATTGTATGTAGAAAATTTTATTTTTTTCTCAATTCGATTAACATTTTTTTAGTTCAATTCGATCAACATAAAGATTAACAAGGATCATATTAACATTCTTTTCATAGTGGCTCGCAGAACCATTTTATGAGCATGTGAAATGATGACATGGCATCACGCTGGTCAGCCAGCGTGGAGTCAGGGGGTTAGTTGCAGAATTATTATGCGAATTGTCTTTAATTCGTAGAACAATTCTGCGAACTACGCCTAGCTGAACAATTTTGCGAGTTACATGGAAAAATAGCTTAAAAAGAGAAATTTAATTAAAGAGGGGCTAATACAATTTTTTTTGTTAATTATAAGGATAAATAGGGTATTAACCCTAATTTCTATCCAAGGGAGAGAGGATATTTTAGTAAATTAGCAATACTTTTGAGTGGGATTAGATTATAAGGTTTTGGAGCGCAAAAATCGATTCCCAGAGCCATACTCTCGGACCAAAGTAATAACTCATCGCTTGAATTTTGTAGAGTTACAGTTTGATGTCTTCTCGAAGACAAAACCTACGTAAACGGCAGGATTTTACGAGGGATGAAGTTAATCTTGCTAAGCAACATGAGCTTCAAATTGCACTCGATTCTTCTCAGAAAAAATGTGCCGATACTGGTATTCTTCTTAGTTTTTCAAATTGAGTTGAATATTATTTAATGAACTTTTCACCACCTTTTTGATGATTTATTTTGCCCCATACATGGTTATACGTACGAGTGTTCATTCCATACAACCGTTATGCCATGTCAATCACGAGCATTCGCAATAATAATTTTTATTTTTATTTTTTATCATTAAATATTTCATATGAGTAACGTATTATTGGTTCATTGCACGAATGACATGGGGCAACGGTTGTATGGTATAATTTTTCATGACAGTCAATTTAGTTGTTACGAGTGATATGCAATATTTTAATGATTTAAGAACAGCATTGAAATTGAAATTCACTTGCTTGATGTTAGAGGTGGAGATGAAAGCTCAGGAGGAGAACTTTAATGCTATCATTCTTGAATTGAGGCGTGAGAATAGTTCTTTGCAGGAGAATTTAAAGAAGGAAGAGTCCGAAAAATCGGTAAGAATAAGAGTGCATGCACTGATGTTGTAAGATTTAGAATACTTATGTCTGTTTTTGAATTTTGAATTTATGTTATGACAACCAGGATGCAATTGAATGTCATAGGATAGAAACGAAAGCTCGAATTTCCGCAGAAATTTTACAGGTTTCTCTCTCGGAAGAGCTTGAAAAGGCTCAACAAGATTTAGCAGCAGCCAATCAGAGGGTAATATCTGACTTATTTAGAGGTTTTGCATCTTGTTTTCCACCAATTTTGGTTGATTCTAAGCTTAATTGGTTGAAATTTGCAGGTCACTTTTCTGGATGATATGAACAAGAGATTGCGTGGGTACAACGGAGGTTTGCAACAGTACTGTGGTAGACTGTATGATGAACTTGAAGCTGCTAGAGAGTCTCTTGAGCGGGTAGAGAAAAGGAATGAAGCTTTAATGGAGAACTTTAGAACATTAAGTAGCTCCTGTAGCTCGCTCAGGCATCAATATTCTTTATCTATAGTAAGTTCTATGATAAGGAATTAGCTTATAGCTTAAAATGAAACTTTTTTCCAGGATAAAAATATGTGTCATCTTATTGTTGTATTCCTTTCTCTCCTTACTTCTCAGGATTCCCAGAATGAGGCCTTGAATCAGAACGAATTGTTACATAACAAAGTTAAATGCCTTCGAGATGCACTGCAACGAGAAAGAAATGAAGTTAAATTCCATCGAGATCTAATGCTGCTCTTAGAAGAAGACCGTAATTGTCAAATAGAACAGGTGGAAGCCTTAAGTGCTGAAGTAGCAAAGAATAATGAAAGTTCAGCTGAGATGGATAATCTGATGTCAAAGTCAATTGTTTTGGAGGTTTGCTCAAATCACATCATAAAGTCATTCACTCACATAAACATTGGGCAATTTTCTGAGATTGTGAATTTTTCGTGTAGGAAACATGCTCTGCCCAAAGACAACAGATATATCTGTTAGAGCAGAAGCTAACTGCTGCAAATGAAAAGTTAAAGGTAATATCTGTGCTGTGTTGAATCCTATGTAAGTTTGTGACTTCATAAGTGCTAAATTACTAATAATTGGGCTGTGTTGAATCCTATGTAAGTTTGTGATTTCATAAGTACTAAATTACTAATAATTGTGCTGTGTTGCAGGAATTAAAGGGTAATATTCGTGTATTCTGTAGAGTGCGACCTTTGTTAGCAGATGATGGTGCTGAAACAGGAGGCCCGGTTGTATCCTATCCTACAACATTAGAAACTCTTGGCCAGGGAATTGAATTGACACAAAGCGGTACAATAGATTGTTTCCTTGTGACTGATTTTAATTTATTGCATGAGCAAATGTTTGCCAGTTTCTTATATAGTGCTATATTACTCTAAACAGGGCAGAGTTATCATTTCACATTTGACAAGGTGTTTAGTCATGGTACTTGCCAACAGGATGTTTTTATTGAAATATCTCACTTGGTACAAAGTGCTCTTGATGGCTACAAGGTCAGTCTTCTTCCTACCTAGTTTTTAGAACCGGCTACATAATGACCTAGTCCTTAGTTGAGCATGTTCAGCAGTTATATCTGTGGTTAAGAAGAGATATGGCCAGGCTTACTTCCAGCAACAAATGTAAATAAATGAAATTACGATGAAAATCACGGCATATCTTTAGATTATCAGCATGCATGCAAAGATGTTATCTTAGTGTAGCAGTTTTTTTGACAAGTAATGGTATTTTTGCGAGTGCATATGAACAGACGTTTATTTTGCGCTTTCTTGCCTTAGTAGAGCTATGCATAACTGGTGCTACTGTGTTGGAGTTTGTTACAGGTATGCATTTTTGCTTACGGTCAGACTGGGTCAGGGAAAACCTACACAATGATGGGTAAGACAGGCGATGCAGAACAGAAAGGGCTTATACCTCGCTCCCTTGAACAGATTTTTCAAACAAGCCAGTCCCTTTCAGCACAGGGTTGGAAGTTTAAAATGCAGGTAATCCAAATAAAATTTGTGTTTTTCACATATTACCGAGATGAATATTTAACAATTGTTCTTTCAAATAATGATAGGCTTCAGCATTGGAGATTTACAATGATAACATTCGTGATCTACTGTCAACAAATAGATCAACTAGTACAGAAAGTGGCGGGGAGCAGTATACCATTAAACACGATGCCAATGGCAATACAACTGTCACTGACTTGACAATTGTTGATGTCTGTAGCATCCAAGAAGTCTCATCTCTTCTACTACAAGTGGCACGAAGCAGGTAATAAAGTAATGTGCACTATAATCGGCGTTGCTGGATCTTATATTTGACTACATTTAGAAGGTTGTGGATTTATTTTAATTGTCCATATGCAGTTTTTGGAGGAAGTAGTTGTTAAGGTTAATTTGTTGCAATGTTCTTTAGGTCTGTAAGTAAGACACACATGAATGAGCAGTCATCCAGAAGTCATTTCGTGTTCACATTACGAATCTTTGGGGTGCATGAGGTTCGTTATGTCCTATTCCTGTCGTTACGCTTGTTTGTTTTTGAACAAACGCCTATATGTTTGTTTTCTTTCTTATATTTAATAGAAAACTGAACAACAAGTGCAAGGTGTGTTAAATTTCATTGACCTTGCTGAAAGCGCGCGATTCACAAAGAGTGGACCAATAGATGATAGGTTGAAGGAAACTCTGGTATTTTCCTTGGAAGCTTTCTAGTAGAAAAAAGGTTATAATATAAGCAGCATCTTTATCTTAAATTTCTTTATAAACAGGCCGTCAATGAAAGTTTGTGGTGTTTGAGCGGTGTAATATCTGCCTTGGCAAAGAAGGAAGATCATGTTCCGTTTAGGAACTCCAAGTTGACAGATCTTCTCCAGGTAAAAACTGGTTCTGTCAACATTTGTGCTTGAACTAAATTACGGACAACATTATTTCGTGTTCACTCAGATGTAGGGGTGAGCAAGAACCGAACCAAACCGAAAAACCGAACCGAACCGAACCGAATTTTGATGTTTGGTTCGGTTTTTCGGTGAAAACGGTTTGGTTCGGTTTCTACTCTAGGTAAAGTTTGGTGTTCGGTGTTCGGTTTGGTTTGGGTGTTTTGAAAACCGAACCGACCGAAAAACCGAATTAACCGAACTTTAATATAAAATATATATATTTTTTAAAAATAATATACATATATACTTATATTTATATGTTTTTTGTATTTATATCTTAATTATTGTTGATATATAAGTTAATAATTGTTATTTAAACATATATGGAAGTTTATTATACTCTAATTATTTAATATTTCAATTAATTTTAATATAAAAAATTTTTAAAAAATAAAAAGTGGTGAAATTCGGTTTGGTTCGGTTCGGTTTTTTCACCTCCAAACTAAAAGTTCGGTTCGGTTCGGTTTGAGAATTTTCCAAACCGAAAACCGAAAAAACCGAAAAATTTCCAACCGAACCGACCGATGCTCACCCCTACTCAGATGAAATTCAAACCATTCTCTTTCTAATTTTGGTCTTGCTGTGAGCAGCCTTGTCTAAGCAGGGATTCAAAAACCTTGATGTTTGTAAATATTTCACCGGACCCCATTTCCGTTAGCGAATCACTGCGTTCTCTTCGGTTTGCGGAAAGAGTGAAAGCCTGTGAACTCGGAGTTCCTCAACAACAGACGCCAACGGTATGATTATCAAGCCTTGGTTTGTTTAGCTAAGGATCTTGACATAGCAACTGAAGACAGTAAATAGCTATAAATTTCTATTACCTTTGACTTCAAAATCTGATCACCGGCTAACTACATAAAATAGCTCTGTTTTTCTATTAGTTTTGACTTTAAAATCTGATCTATGTGTGAGATTTACCTTCTGCAATAGCATTAGTTTTAATCTTCAGGATTATAGTTCTTCTGAGAGGAAGCAGATTTTGCATTATATTTATACAGATGAATTAAAATCTAATAGAAACAATTTCATGTGAATTTCGTATGTTTGGATTTAAATTAGTCAGTACAAAATATTAAGGGGGACAAAATATTAATTTACGTATTAAAAAAGTCAAAATTGAAATTCAGAATCATCCCATTGAAGAACAGCAGACTCTATATTTTGGTCTCTTTTAGCTCTATCTTTTACAAACCAATCACATAGCCTTCCAGCATTTAGCTCCTCAATTGCACATCCTTCTTCCTCTGATATTACCTTTAAAAGGTTCAACGATGATATCTGAATATACACAACATATAGAATTTATCATACACTATATAATTATTTTATTAAAAAAATAATCAAGACAGAAGTAAATTAATCAATACCGTTAATCGGCACAGAAAGCGTTCATGAGAGCTTAAACCGGACATTTCAACTAAACCAGCTTCTTCAAGACTTAGAAAAGTCTGTCTCTCTTGTTTGCTGCTGCATGCTTTCACTTCAAGTTTTCTTCTACTGCAAGTTACCTTGTTCGGACCGAAATTCGAATGTTTTGTTATGTTTTTTTGGTGAACTACAGGTTTGAAGATGAGTGTTGATTGGTAGTTCTTAAGTGAAATCATTTTTTTTCAGTACTTAGAATGGAAATGTGCAAGAATGGATTTTTTTTGAAGTGTGTAGGAAGAGCATAGTAAAGCAGGCTTATCAGCTTGGTTTTGTAATGATTTTGTGTGGTGGAGATGGAAACATGAAATCTGGATTATGATGAAAGTGAACCATCCTATCAAAATGGCCCACTTACGGCCTTAACTAAGCCCAATGTTGCAAGCCTTAACAGTCGCATTTAGTGGTTTATATTGTTTATGATTTAATTATTAAATTAATTATAATTAACTAATTTAAATTAGTGAATATTATCTGAAAATGTATTTGAGCCAATTGAACTAAATCTAACATAGAAGAAGATATTAGTTAATCGCAACATTTGAATTATGGTCTGAATTTATTAACACGCTCTGAATTCGAATTCGTGTATAGCTGTGAAGAAAGTGGCATAAATTTAAATAAGCATTAGTCAATGGACAATAAAAATATGAGAATGATTTAAATGTGAAAACAATTTACTCATGAAGATGTAGCTCAGTGAGTACACCTCTCGCCGTGCATTCCGGCAGGTTGGGGTCGAACTCCAACCTTCCATAGGCCTGTTATTTAAACTTTTTTAAAGTTTTAAATCTATCGCTAACAGTAACCACTAATTATATTTCGGGTAACAAAATGTGAAAACAATTTATAATAGTTAAAACAAAAAATTCAAAATGACTAATTTTAATTATTATAATGTAATTAAATATCAAACATTATAATTAAACTGGTCAAACTATCATCACCAAGTAAAAATAATGTTTGCAAAACTCAATTGCTAATGAGGATTTTCTCTTGCATTCGAAACAAAAATTGGCAAGAGTTGATTAGATGATCCATTATAAATTATCTCAAAATATATACATAATATTAACAGTCATATATTGAATCACATATATACAACATGAAAAGGATTAATTACAATTAGCAAAACCACTACTAATATTCAAAACCTTAATTCTATAATTAACGAGTACATAACTGAGTCGCCGAGTCGGTTGATTTCATTGAACCCGAGTTCACTAATTAGGAGCCCAACAGCTCAAATACATGACAGTCCTGAGAGACTCCTCAGCTTGCTTAAAAGCACCACTAGTCTCACCGGAGAAACGTGCCGCCGGCGTCTTTGATGAAGCTGCAGAATGACGATCACACTTCGGCGCCTGATCTTTCATCCCCTGCAATAATCTCGTTACGGCCTGGTTTATAACTCTGCTCATGAATAAATTTGATGAGTTTGGTGGATTTTGATTAATTTTTGTTTGGATGAGTTTGATTTGAAATTTATAGAAATGAAGCAGAACGATGAAACGTGGGGCTGAAGGCTGAGTAGGCAGCCACATTTGGATATACACAAAACAGATATTATTTTTCAACCAACTAATTTTTGTAATAAGATAAGGATAAAGTGTGTTAATATTTGACGTCATTTCACTTTTTGATATTCAAATTTTAGAATTATTTATTGAATTTATAGCAAGTTTTTAAACTATATTTTATTAAATGTAATATTATTTATATATTGACTATGTAAAATTGCATCTTAAGGTAGTTTAGTTGATTTTTATGGATAAAATTGATTATGTGTAAATCAAATTTAATTTAAGAGTAAAAATCAACTAAAGGATACTTTAGAACTTGATTATATAATTAATATTTGTGTTAGGAAAAATAGATCAAAAATGTTATATTACTATCTTCTGAAAAATAATTAAATTATCATGTTTTTTTTAATTTATTAATTATTTTGATAAAAACAATTAAGAGTAAATTAATATAAAGCTTCCATGTATATCATAAATTAAAATTTAATATTTTTTTAAATTAAATAATTTGATTTTCCATTTTTAATTATACAAACAGTACAGCATTATTTCAAATTTTTGTATCAAATCGTTAACGGAATTATAAGTGAGGTATTAAATTGTTTGAAAATATCAAATCATTTAAAAATGAGTACGAAATTAAACTTTTAATTGTTAAAAAATTAAGTTTGAAATTGTTTTATTTTTAAATAAAAAATGCAAATTGTAAATTATGAGTTTACAAAATAACTCAGTTAAATCAACAAATTTTAAAAAATCAAACAGAAATGGTATACTGCAATTGACCAGTCAAAATTTTAGTTGGGCCACATAAAAACACGGTTACCTTTTTCAGAGGCCTACATTTCGGCCCATGATGCTCTTCACAACTGATAACCAACATGTAAAACCGGGAATCGTTAAATTAAATCCTCTCTCTGTATGTGAGGAAGAGCAACTGCCAACCAGCCAGTCTCGCTCACACTCCAATGGACCTTCTACATTCCTCCGCTTCTTCCTCCATCGCCGTCCGATACTTCCGCCTCCATCACCACCGTCCTCCGTCACTCGCACCTCGACGCCGAACATGTTTCTCTCCTGTAAGGTCCACTCCACTCAATTCTTCTCTAATTTCCTCATTTTATAACATCACATTTTTTTAATCAAATCTATTTTCTCGGCGCTATATGTTTCAGGTCAAGTCTTCCGTCTCCGATTCGCGAGGCAAAGTACCGCCGTGAACTCGAAGCTGCCGTCGCAGTCGTGGAGAGAGCCTGTCGTCTTTGCGTAGACGTAAGCATTATATTTAATTCCTTATATTTTTATTTGCTTTTGTATTTTCATTAAATTTATGTGTTATTTTGCAGGTTCAAAAATCTCTTCTATCTAGCGATGGAAGTATAGTTGAAAAGAATGATCAGACTCCGGTCACTATTGCTGATTTTGGAGTTCAGGCTCTTGTCAGCTTAGGTATTCGGATTCCGTTCATGAAAATCGAATTATTTCTATCTTGTGTGTGTTGTTATTTTAAATCAATTTTATGTTTTATTGTATGCGAATCTGAAAAATAGGCGAAAAACGCGCTAAACATGTTTATTCATTTGTTTGCATGCTATGAAATTCATTTGATTCTAAATGTTTATGTTTGAAAAAAATTAAAACAGCTATGATCTTACCAATGTGTGAGAATTTAATTGAATTGTTTGGCTGTCAAACACTTTACGAGGATTGATTAATCCGTGATGCATTTATGGTTGACTAATTAGAATTAAAATGAGTTCAATTCTTGCATTCGTAGGCTTCCTAGTGAGAATTTTATCATGATGTCGTTTGATTATTCTATATGTTTTGTGTTTTCTGGTAGGTAAAATTCTTCTTTATATTTTGGTTGTACAGAACTGGGTAAACTCTTTCCTAGTATTCCCTTGGTTGCTGAAGAGGATTCTGGTTTCGTACGCGCAAATAATCTGGTGGATTCTGTTGTGAGTGTGGTTACTGATCATGCCAGCTCAGAGGATAAACCATTGGAACATGATAACGTCCTGGCAGCAATTGACAGAGGTGGGAAGAATCCTATTGTTTATGGAACAAAGCCAGCCACATATTGGGTAGATTCAACTGTTCGACAAAATTATCCATGCTTTTTTTTGTTGGTGTGATTTTCTTATTCAAATCATTTATGGCTGTTTTAGTAAATCATACACCGTCTAATTGCCTGCTATTTACATTTAACGAAGTATGCCACTAAACTTATATATATACATATTAAAATTTATTTAGAACTGATTTGTGATTGTTATTTTGATCAGTTAGCTCTGCAGCAGGATAGTCAACTTTAATATTTTCCGGAAGAATTATTATAGGATATGTATCTGACGTGGTTTTTAAATTCAATGCAGGTACTTGATCCAATTGATGGCACAAGGGGATTTGTCAGAGGAAATAAGGCCTTGTATGTTGTATGTTTTGTCTTTTCTCTGTTGTTTTTTATTTGAGAAATTCTCAGAACTTGAATGTTTTGACGATTTCTCAATTCTTTTATAGAACATAATCTAGTTTCTTTACGCATGAGATAATCAAAGACACTAATTTCCGGCAAACACATTCTAGTAATTTGATTCATTTTGTGGTTTTTCCACTGCCTAATCGGTTGCACATTAATCAAATTGCAGGTAGGTTTGGCTCTTGTAGTCGAAGGAGAGATTGTTTTAGGTATTATGGGTTGCCCCAACTGGCCAGATAATGTCTCCTACACAACCGCCAATGAAGCTGGAAACTTTCTATCTGGATCCGGGACCCTTGTGGTTGCCCATGTTGGCTGTGGAACATGGAGAAGGGAACTATCAAATGCGCTCGGAAGATCAGCCCAAGTTCTGGATGGTTGGACTAGATGTATTGTTGATGAATGTCACTTAGTGCCTGGAGCAAAATTTTGCCTTTCAGACAGTCAAACATGGGATTCATTGCCGCTTTCAGCTTCATTCAGTGCCACAAATGACCCCGATAGTGTTGGCAATAAGGAGATTCTCATTCTGCCTACATGCTGTGGAAGGTTCTGTCTTCTTTGTTCAATCTTCAGCTACATAATTCCACTTTGGTTGTGACTGGTCGAAGTCTTATTGCTAGTATTATGATATTGTGTTCACTATTTATCAAAGTCTATTGTGTCATTAGTATCATTTGTGAGACTAAAAGCCTAACTGATCAAGTGAAAATATGATATATCTAGAGGAGCTCAATTCTACAAGCAGCTAACTGAGACATGTCTCAGATAGCGGAGAGCTACTATGTTGATTTTTTTGCATTTGGATGGTGATGAAGAATTGTGCATTTCTTTCTCTTTTCATTTTTTAGTTTGTCTGGTTAAAGAAGTGTAAATATTGCCTAATTTCTGGATTAATAGACTTCCATCTCATTTACATGATAGAGCTATATTTGGATGCAGTTTATGCAAGTATCTAATGGTGGCTTCAGGTAGGGCATCAGTCTTCATTCTTCGATTAAAGGCTCAGAGAACCACAAAGGTAGAATGTACTTTGGAGCAAAAAAAATATAGCAAAGTTGTTGATTATCTGATGCTTTAACTCAATTACTATAGGCTTGGGATCATGCCGTCGGCCTATTGTGTGTTCATGAAGCAGGAGGAAAGGTATGTGATTCTTCGCTGGCTTCTTCTAGAATCATATATTTTTGCTGTAGGGACAAGTGCATAATCCATGGAATGACAATTTGCCATATTCTTATTGGCGTCTAATGAACGATCAATGAAGTTAATGATTGATTTTTTTATGAGGTAACAACAAAATTGTGCAACTGGCCCTATTTTCTGTAAAATGAATAAGCTGCTGCATATACTAAGAACAGTAAGAATCATTTAACTCCTTAAAAAGCAACCTCCATTTTCTTCTACAACTGTGTCGGTATGTAAATTATGAGACGAGTAATGGATTAATTCCCGTGGTATTCTAACTTTTTGAGCAAAAAGAGGAAAAATGAAAATTCCTGACCGAGTTCGCAGACGCAATATTAATACATGATCTCTTACACTGCCTTCAGGAAGATATCTGCTTGAAGAATTTTCTCTTCTGCCTCCATGGATGTGTAATTTGGGTTGAAGTCATGACTGAAATTATCTCATTAAATCAACAATGCTGTGTTAAATTCCTTCTTAAATTGTGAAATTACGAAGCATCCCCTCTTGTTTTTTGCCTTATGCTGGCTTTTAAATATTGTTGGCTTAGCTGAGGATCTTGATTCTGCATGATTATGCATCTGTGCTTTGCATTGTCCATTAAATTTTTACAGTTTGATCAATTGTTGTAGAACTGAACCAATAACTGCCTCATTTCTTTTTGAATCTAATCATTTGATACCTTTTTCATCAGGTCAGTGACTGGAAAGGAGAACCACTTGACTTTACAGCAGATCAAGTTGAACGAAGGATTATATTCCCGTCCAGCGGTATTCTTGTAACTAATGGCAAATTACATGATCGGATACTTGAGACGATCGCTTCCAGCTCAGCAATTGTTTGACAGCAATAACACTCGAGGTTTTTGACCCTTTTACGTCTTTTGTTTCCGAGCTGATTTTCAATTCAAGCTTGTAAATGTTCATTTTGAAATAATTAAGTTTAACACTATCAATCAAATTTCCTTCTTTTGGGGCACATTTAAGGTTAATTTAAGCTTCGTATAAATTTGGTCCAACACATTTCTGCAGAATTTTCGATCGGACAAAAGTAGTCTTAAATAAAACCACATTAATAATGTGTACAGTTGAATTGTCTTTATGGCAATTTATTCAAGTCCATGATTCTAATAATGATCAATGGTTTCGTTTAACGTGCAGGCAAATTGTCTGTTGGAACGCCGTGTGCCAATGATGTCTGTACAATAAATTTAAAATCTCTCATTTCTTTGTGATACCAATCAATCATGTGAAATTCTATATGGACACTTTCATTTCAGCTCTATTGACCAATCTGCTGTGAACACGTTTAGTTCAAATTCGCAATGACAGGGTTTACCTTAAGGTCCTTAATCATTATGTATCATAACACATCCTATAAGAAATAAGAGCAAGATTGCTCAGACTCTGCACTGTTATAGTATCATAATTAGCTTATTTTATCCGAATGAGTTATGAGTGTCTAAACCCGAGTAAAAAGATTCAGGCAATGAATATCTACATATGTTGGTAATAACGTATGGGAAGCAACGTAAAACTTTAATTTTTTTTATCAGATTTTCACAATTCAAACTCGATTAGAACAAGTTTAAAAAGCTGAGGCCAATAAAAAACCACATGCATGTATTTAAAACTCAATCCAACAGAGAATCGCATAGTATTATGGAGTTCATAATCGATTTTGAGCCAGTCGAGCATACAACTTAACTCATGGCCGAGATAAAGATAATCCGTCATAAAGTGAAGCTCACACATGAGCTATATCAGAATGAAAAGCATTAAAATGACCACATATTTTCTGATGAAATGGAACGTCTTCTGCTGACAAATTCTTCCAGAGGCATCAACATAAATATATAGATTGATAAGAAAAATTCTACAGCCACAAACCTTCTCCTTTAAAGGTAAAACTATAGCTAATAGATTTTTACATATACTAATTCAAGCGTAGGAGCGAACGACCAGAATCTATTCTGGCGTTCTTAAGATCTCTTCTATTTTTAATTTCAGGTCATATTTCAACCATCAAATTGCCCCGATTACGTACTCAGTGATTTACAATAGGCATATTTCAAAAATTGTAACTGACAAATACAGCTTAGCATGAACATTAGGCTGATGAATAAATACATTCATGAATAAATTTTTAATATTCGTTTTCACTCTATGTATTTCTTTTTTATCTTTTTATTTTTATACACTTATTTGACCATTGTAACAAACTATCAAAAAATTTCCCACTACTGTTCCTTTGACATTTATTATTTTCTTACAGGACCATGCATAACTAGATCATCTACCAAATTATTCAGCCATTTATCAACCATTTTCACAGAAATTACCATATTTGTATGTCCTAGTCATCAACCTTGTTTTAACATGTTCTTTTATTACTTACTAATATTGCACAGATTACAATAAGACGATAGACCCAAATCTAGAAATATATTCTGAACATATCTTACTTAGGCCAGGTGTTATCTAGTTTTTCTACCAACACTATACCAAGCTTTAATCACTCATCCCCATAATAATAATATAATTAACCTATAGTTTTTATACTGTTTGAATACATGAAATCAGAAATGGACTACGTAGTCAATTATTTTAGTGAAGTAGATAACATATTTGCATGGATAGCTTAATATAGTAACAATTAGATGGCTTTCTAAAGAAACATTGGATCTCGTATCTATAATTAGCCATAAATAAATTGAATTATTTCTTAAACAATGTCTATCTTCTACCGTATTCTAAATTTGTTGGAGCAATCATACAGCTCATTGTTTAATACAATTTTTAATAGCTCAATACATATAAATATTTGAATAATTATTCAACAAACATATATTTTATATATAGAAAATCGACCAAATCTATGTAGAGTCAACGCCAACACGTAAGTCTATAGCTGATTCGGGTAACCCGTTTTCTAAGCAAACCCTAAAATTTGGACAAGTAATTACTATTTCAAGTACAATATGTAAGCATTCCTTATAATTTTATAATGATAAATCTATATGTGAATCCACTATTTAATTTGCTGATTTGGACATATTTTTATTAATCATTTGTCTCAATGACATTGAACATGGGGACATTAGCCTAAGAATATGGTTTATTTAATGCTTTCATTATCATACTATTCTAAATGGAAAAAACTAATCTATGAATTAATTAAGGAGCATTAATAAAATTAATTTATGAGTAAGAAGAGCATCCAAGCAAGCTAATGAAGGAAATTGTAATTGGGTGGAAAATTAATTTCTTATTGTGATACAATCTGTGAATATATGTAATACGTATGAATTTTGACCGTAAACTATTTTTTAAAATTGATGTCTAAATAAGGTGAATTTAGACAATCTTTTGATAATTTCTTTTTCTTTAAAAATAATACTATTAGATATAAATTTTCTTATTCATCAAAAAAAATGATATCAATTTTCTTCCCTACTAATTGTTAATTAAGTTAATCTTTATTTCCAGCCAAAAGAAATTAAGGAAATAAAATGAATTGCATGTGTAGTATATATATAGTTAAAACTGGTACTATCTTTAAAACAAGTATTAGCAGAATATAAATATATTTAACAGTTATAAATAAAGCTAAAAATTGTCACAATCTAGCTACTTATATCAGGGGATAATAATAATTACTATATACTGATTTACCATAATTAGACTAATTAAATGTCCAGAAATAAACAGCAAGGATTGTCTTTAGAGAAGCAGACATTGGACGTCATTATGAGATGAGGTGGATCAAATTCATGAGATTAAACTTCTTGCATGATGATGCGTAAATGTTGAAATTATATCTAATTAATGTACGTTAATATATAACAATTAATTTGAACAATTGAACATAAATAGTATAAAATGCATGTTTTGGTACATGGAAAAATCGTCATCCATGCAGATAATTTCCAATATTTTTTCTTCTGCAGAATCTATATATAATATTTAGATAAAATCCCCTTTCAATTTTTATTTAAATTTAAGATAGGATGGCGTAGTTAGACGTTGTTGATGATAAAATTTAGCTCCCTCGTGGCATTGTTTAAGCTTTCAATTTAAGCCAACTCATCTTGTTGGCAATTTCAGATTTCTTAATTAAAAAAATAAATAACATTGAGAAAAAGTTTAATTTAATCCAAAGGGAGGCAAATAAATTGTCAAAGAAGATGCATTATTTGTGCCCTAATTTGGTATGCATCCATTATTATTGTTGAGCTAATTATAATGAATATATTATTATTATTATTATTATTATTATTATTATTATGTAGAAGCTGTATAAAATTATTATGACTAGAAATTGAACCTAATAATCAAAGTACTTTATACTATAGGTTTTATACACAAAAATAGTGAAACAGTATTTATTTTTCAATGAATTTCAAAAGTGCATATGTCTAGAAAAATGCGTGTTAAAACTTGAAAATAGAACCTTTTAAAAGTTGGAAATAATTGCTTTAAGTTTTGGGTGTAGTGGGCTAATTAACCTAAAAAGGAGTTCTTGAAATTAACCTCTTAAAAGTTGAAATTCTTGTTTCTTTCCGACTAGTATCATTTTACTTTCGAGTATTGTTTTACTTTTCAACGCCTTTTTCATTCCCATTATCCAATCAAAAAGGCTTTATTTGTCTCCTAAAAGTCCTATCTTCCTTTAAATTTGTGACTTGCTAGTTGTGCATTTTATTCTGTAAAAGAATATCTAGACTCGATTTAGGTAATAGTTATGGCCCAAATCAATAAAATGTTAAAAATTGTATATTAAGTTTTCTAATATCTAATTGGTTGAGTTCATTAATAAAACATGAATTAGGTCTAGAGAAGAATTTTTCCTTTCTGGTATAACAACATTAGATTACCATATTGAGTGCTAACTAAGCTAAAGCCGAACTTAATAGAATTATAGAGAGATTCTTAGATAGACTCGGTCTACCACGTCATCCGTAGACTAGCCTATAATGTTATGACACGTCATTAAAATAATGGCACTATCGTAATTTTGTTTATTACTTATTTACACTTTTAAATAGTAAATTACGATAGTGCCATTATTTTAATGACGTGTCATAATGTGATAGGGTTAGTCTATAGATGACGTGGTGGACTGAGTCTACCTAAGAATTTCTCTAGAATTATATTGGATTAATTATAAAAAAATTATGATTTTTAGTATGCTTTATAAATACAACACGGATTCAAAAATTTGGCAAAAACAATTATTAATTTTATTTTTTTAGCAAATTGGAGTAGCGGTTTATTTTACACTGAAAAAATACTGATGTAGTTGCCGCAACGGTGTATATTTTTGGTGTTTACATGTGTTTTTCCAATAGAAAGTAGCTCAGTTTTTTAAATTTATAAAAATATAAAAATTGATGAATGATTTTGTCAAGTTTGAAAATTCACAATAATAGTGAAACACTATTTATAAAATTATTTATATTTAATTTAGAGAAAAGTATTCTAAGACCCCTCACCTTTTTTACAATTCACAGTTTGATACCTTTTGTTTGAAAATCAAACGATTTGGTAACTCAGTTTTGATTTTGTAAACTATAGGTAGTAAATCATTAATGGCATGAAATGTGAGGTGCCAAATCGTTTAAAAATGAGATAACAAATCGTTGAATATCAAATCGTTTATATAATTAAAATTGAGGTAGCAAATCGTTTGAAAGTACATTTCAAATTATTGACGGAACTAATAGAATGGGTTTATAGTTTACAAAATCAAAACTGAGGTATAAAATCGTTTGATTTTCAAATAAGAAGTACCAAATTATAAATTATGACAAACGTGAGGGGTCTTAGAGTAATTTGCTCTTTAATTTATATTTAGTTTAATTATAAGAACCGTGAAAAATCTATCATGCTATTTTGAATTCTAAAAGAAGAAAATATTGTGATTAAGTTTTTGAACTATTGAAAATCAAATGGAAAAGGTAGCTGGAAACAAGTTATTATAAATTTTGTGGTAAAATGCATTATTAGCAATTATAAACTGTCATTTTTCTTCTAAAGATTATAAAGATTGTGATTAAGTCTTTAATATGTTTTTTTTTTCTTTGGCTAAGTGAAAAAATTAGAAGGTTTGATAGAAGAAGTAATTGCTGAATCAATAAATGTTAGCATAGTCAATGAAAATGAGTTTCCTGACGTTTAGGCTGACATCAAATCAAGCAATTGTGGCTGAGAAACAGTGGAGTTTTATATAACAAAATTCATGGATTGCGGCTATGCATATCATTGATATTAGACCACTGTTACTTGTCCAAGAAAAAAAATTGGAGTCACTAGATGTTTAAACTATTTCATTTTGTCTATGAAACTTTAATTTGTTTCAATTTAGCCATTAAACTTCAAATTACAAATAACTCGGAGTTTTACGGTGATAGCATATCAAATTAAGTCTAGAAGTAGCTAAATCTTATCACGTCATGAAGATATAATTTTAACTTTATACTATATTTAAAATTTAGTTGGCGCGATTTTTTTTTAATATTAATCATTGATGTAAGAAAAAAATATGGACAGAGCTGGATTGAAACCACCTTAAATTTGAGATATGTTTTATTCCGGACTGTTGTTGGAATTTTTTTGAAATTTTTAAAGAAAAAAAAAGATGCAATTTATAGTGAAATTGAGGTTATATGAAATTTAAGCTCAGACTAAACGATCATATATATATATATATAGCCAGTATTGAAAAAAATTACGATTCCGTCACTGGAGATGGCAACACCCGATTGCTACAAAGACTTAATTTGTTGTGAAATCACAAAAAAAACTTTTATTGTCTGAAAATTTGAAGTTTGGAATCTAAAGTGAAACAAATTAAAGTTTCGTGGCCAAAATGACTAACAAACAAAGTAATGATTCTAAAAATTTAATAGCCATATCTAGTACTGTTAATTTCTTGATGCTGGAACCAATGGACGATAGCTTCCTCACATGAGAAATGGATATTATGTTATGTGGGCTCAATAACTCATAAGTTTAACCTTTTTCATCTACAAGAACAAAGAGTCCTTCGTGTTCACACAAGAACTAAGAGTCAATTATTTTCCTTTGTGGTTTTAAATTAATGTTGACTATATATATAGGCAGCTCCTTCTGTCTTATATAATTTAGTACTAAAGTTGCCAAAAAATTAAATTTTTAATTTTTTAAAAATGTATTAAAATTTTGAAAAGTTATGTAATCAGTTTGATTAATTTTTCGGAAATCTATTAAATTTTTTAAAATCAAATTAATTCTGACTACATATCAATTGAAAGTGTACTTAATATAATCGAAAAAAAATTGTCAATTGAGATATCATATTATGAAAATAAATTAACTTGGATATTTTTTAGAACGATTTTAAAAAAATATTGAATAGTTAGTAAATAATTTTTTCGACAATAGTTAGATTAAAAAATATATTTATAACCTTTTAAAAATTTGATTTTTTTAGGTACATTAGACCAATCTGGATTAGTCTTATTTTTTCGGAATCAAAGGCAAGCTAGCTTATGCTAAATATTTTTCCGGACAGTTTGTCATTTCCCACAATTTATAATTGAGAATAGACATGCATGAATGAACCGGAGCTAGTCAAGAAAATAATAAAGGGCAAGGTCTTGTATAATTATTTAATTAGATATATAAATTGGCAAAGATTAAATAATAAACTTTTTGACTGTAGAGATTATATTAATTAACAATTTCATCCAAAAAAATAAATTATTAGATGAAATTTTTTTAAAAAAATTCTATTTAATTAACAGACAAAATGATCATTAAACCTTTTTTTTAAAATAAATTATCATTAAACTTAAAGCTTGAACAATTACAAATTTATTTTTGTATCTAAGACTTTCTATCATAATTTTTTTTATATCAGATCAAACAATTACTTAACCTAATAACTTAAATTACTTACACATAGACAGGGGCGGACTTAGGAAGAGCGTATGGTGGGCAACTGCCCACCTTATAATTTTAAGTCCCTTTAAAAAACATTAATATAGAATTGAAAAATATAATTTTATCACCTTAAATTATATAGTTTGCCCACCTTAAAATTTATTTGTTGTCAATTTTACTTATCTTTTAAAATTTCAATATAATTTTGACCACCTTATAAAATATTTCTGGGTCCACCACTGCACATACACAATATTATTTTTACATTTTATTAAATTATATCCTTTTGAAACCCTAATTCCAATTTTTATTTTCATGCAAAAGTGACTATTTATAACAATAATAAGAAAAACCTTATCTTAAAAATTATTGGATGAGAAGCCTTTTATCACAATATTCGTATCATAAATGTTCCTATATTTTGGCCAACAGTGCCGCACTCTATTATTGATATACTGAATTAAATGCTATTTCTTAGTCTACGCCTTATTTAGTTAACCTATTAATTATCAGATTAGTTTCAATCATTTGGAAAATGACCTATAATTTCATGCAAAATGCCTTAAATACCCATGAAAGATGCAATATCAGCGTCCCCAGTCAACAAGCTATCAAGGGACAAAATTGAGTTTTAGAGAGAAATTAATTAAAAAAACTGTACTTATTAAATTAAAAGATAATAGCAGAGCGGCCATTTTCATATAAATGGTGGCATGCATGAAGATCCAGAAACCCTTGATCAAAGGTCGTATCTCAAAGGGGTACGTGTCTACTTGAGGTTGGTGACAGCTAATTTAAATCCAGGAAGGCAGGAGTGACACTTATAGCCAGAAGAAAACGATAGGCAAATACAACATTTTTATTAAAGATTTTAGCTCATAAATTAAAAAAACTAATTAAAATATTATAATTATAGCATCATCACACTACATTTGATAGTATATTTTTTATAATTACATTTGATAATATTAGATTTAAAAACAATAAAAATAAGTAATTGATACTTTTTTCATCTCAAGAATACTAAAAAATTCCATTCTAAATGATCCAGAAAAATTAAAAAAATATATTTTTATTAGTTAAATGATAAATATAAATTACTTTTAAAAAATATTTTATGCAAATGTCATTACATGATATAAATTTTCTATTTAGTTAACCGAAAATAATCAAATTATAATTTTTATACGACGCACTCTATTATTGATTATTATATAATGAAATCTCCATCATTTTCTCAAATAATGTAATAATAAGAATATTCTCTTTTGTAAAGATATAATAAACAATTTATTTATTATGTAGTTTTTATTTTTATTTTGACAAACGGAATATTAGCTATAGTAAAAAACATCGATAAAAATTATTATTAAGTATTTCTTGATTTTGTGAAACGATAAGATTTTTAAAATATAATACAAAAATAATTCTGGAGTAAGTAATATTACGAAATAATATACATATATGAAGTTCTTGAGAAAAAAAAATACACATATGAAGTTAAGCTAAGATATTAATCAGTACTGGTAAATAACTTTTTGCATGATGTTTATGTTGTTAAATTTAGAGAGGACAGCTTTTTAAATTTTATTTTTTGAGTTTTAATTTAGTCCAAAAAGGATGGACACGTAGCCATGGAGATAAACAGTGGACGGCACCGAATCCCTTTGACTTTCTATAAGTTTCTTAACCTTCTTATTTTCTCTATTTATACACAAGTACGTCCCCCATACGGACCCTACACCCAATTTTCTTTCTTACAACTTGCAATCTATCTCTCTAATCAAATACCCTAAAAAACACAGTCCTAATAATTTTAAGTTTCTAAAATTAATTAACCATGGGTAGAGCACCTTGTTGTGACAAAAATGGTCTCAAAAAAGGACCATGGACACCTGAAGAAGATCAGAAACTCATTGATTTTATACAGAAAAATGGCTATGGCAACTGGAGAACACTCCCAAAGAATGCTGGTACGTTACATAAATTTTAATAGTGTATGCATGGTTTATATTTATATATACTTTCTATTTTCTTGAGGTTTATTTCGATGAAACTAAATTTTTTTGTTCAATTCTTGAAATTTGTTATTGTTTTAGGGCTTCAAAGATGTGGAAAAAGCTGTCGTCTTCGTTGGACTAATTATTTAAGACCTGATATTAAAAGAGGTCGGTTTTCATTTGAGGAAGAAGAGACAATAATTCAGCTGCACAGTGTCTTGGGAAACAAGTAAGACTTCTCAAATTAATATTTGTTCTTTTTAGGGTTAAATAATTGTACAATTATTGAATTATAAACTTCTTATATTTTGGTTACATCATTTCATATTTATCAAATCGGGAGGTTACTATCGCAATTTAAGTCAATACTTGGTTATATTTAAATGAAAAGATATCATAATTTGTCTGAATTAACCGAGTAAACTCTCATTATTGAGTTTAGTTAATAATTGAAGTGAACTTTGTTTTGATAATAGGTGGTCGGCAATAGCTGCTCGGTTACCGGGGAGAACGGATAACGAAATCAAGAACTACTGGAACACGCACATTAGAAAAAAGCTACTTCGAAGTGGAATCGACCCCGTAACTCATAGTCCAAGGCTCGATCTTCTCGACCTATCTTCAATTCTCGGCTCGTCATTTTACAACGCATCTCAAATGAACATATCAAGATTGATGGGGGTTCAGTCCATGGTTAACCCCGAGCTTCTCCGATTAGCCTCATCGCTCATCTCATCTCATAATCAACGTGAAAATAATAGCCACAACTTTGTAATTTCTCAACAAAATGGTCAAGAAAATCAGCTGAGCAGTCTCCAAGTTCAAAACCAATTTGTTCAACCGAACCAGTTTCAAGAAATGCCGACCACTACCACAACAAGTCCATACGTTAACTTTTGTAATGAAACACAAATAATGGACCCAAATGTGGACAATTACCCTTCGAATATCACCGACCAAAATTCTCAAATGAATCAAGATTGGCAAAATGGCTTATTGGGTACTTCAAATTTACCAGAAGATTATTTAGCTCTACAAAATTACAACAATTTCTATGGATCTCATCACCAAACAGGAATTATCGACCCGTCGTCTGAAACCTCTAATTTCGGGTTCACGTCAGTTTTATCGACGCCTTCTTCAAGTCCGGCACCGTTGAACTCAAACTCAACGTACTTCAATGGAGGAAGCAGCACTGAAGATGAGAGGGAAATTAGCTACAGCAGTATGTTGGAATATGAAATACCAGAAATTTTAGATGTTAGTAATTTCATGTAATTTAAGAAAAATGAGATTGATCAATGAGTTTATTATTTTGTTTAATCTCATGTCCGTCCAAAATTCCGGGCTATGAATTTGGCATTCTTCATAGGTGTAAAATCTACTACTAATTAATTTGTTTTAATTTTCTTCCAATCTATCTTTACTGTATTAATTTCTTAATTTAGCACATGACATTATATGTTTTTTTAATGCGTAATTATACGGTGTTCTTAACGGTTTTCAATTATAAAACTGCACCTTTTAAGATTTTTCAAATCCAGATTAATCTCCACTCAAGCCAAATAGGTCTTTTACGGAAGACAAAAATTTATCTCCAAACTTTAAACAGCTGCATATAAACTTCCGCAACCGGAAAAGTCTTACCTTATGTTTCCTAAGAAAATAGTATTAAATAGCACAACATTTTTTTACAAAAGAACACACTATTAGATTTCTCCATTTGCGTACAAATTAATAAAGAAGTAACATCTTTTACTTCCCTAAATTGGGACACAAGTTATCTATAAGAGGGAAGATATTAAAAAATGAAATCCAACACAACAATTAACAAAGATATAATTTTGTTTCAGAGATCCCGACAGATAAGTCAAGCTCCGGCGACTCTTTCCGGCGACAAGAACCAAAGATCGCGGGCTGAACACGTGTACCTGCCACCTGTATGAGAAGTGTCTTTTCACGTACTAATAAAGTAATATATGCATGGGGAGTATGGTAACGAGAGACTTTGAGAAAATTAAAATATAATTAAAAAGTTTATACGTGTCTTTATTTTATGGGTGACTTAATGCTTCAATGTGGGACCACAAAAAGTTTATTATTTCTTGATAAAAGAAGGTTTTTTTTTTAAATAATGGCGTGGGTCTTGTGGTGTATTTGGCCCTTTATTATCCTCTCGCCATTAATAGCTTCAGTGTCAAAGCAGAGACTTAAACATATTTACGTCATCGTTTTGGACACGTGGTATCAATAAATAGAGATAAGTGGGACCTATATATCTTTTCTTTTAGATGTAAATTATTGAATAATCTATTTAATCCAGCTATTTAAACTTAGTTTGTCATAAAAGAGTTAAATTTAAAAATAATTAAAACATGTGTTTTTATAAAAAAAATTGAACAAATAAAAAATTATCACGTCATGTGATATAAATTTAAATTCTTTCATTCAATCCTCCTTTGATTGAGTTCGGAAAGGGATGATTTTCTAGTTTTGATAAAAAAAACACCCTTTTCCTTCTGTCTGTCCATATAAGTTTTATAGTTGAATTAAACTGCTCTGTTTCCGAGAGTTTTGTGAGTATTTGGTGTGTGTTTATGCCGTTTTGTTGAGTTTATTTTGTTCAATAATTATTCAAAAAAAAAAATTAGAGATTGTCCGAATTTTATATTTAAGTTTTTGAAGATTTAAGATTTTTATATCATCGTTTGAAATATATTATCAGCAGAACAATAGATCAATGGAAATTCAAAGGGTGTAATTGATGTCAGGGACTCATAGTTATTCACATTTGTAAAATTTGTATTTTTAAATTTGTATTTTTGTTTCGTTTATTTTCGTAGATCAGTTATAGGATTTTTAATTTTAATTTTATCTACAATATACTTAGACGTTTTAAATTGTATTACTCGTTTGTTTCCTTAATATTTATATATACATACGAA
The DNA here is from genome assembly GCF_937616625.2 of Mercurialis annua. NCBI lineage: Eukaryota > Viridiplantae > Streptophyta > Magnoliopsida > Malpighiales > Euphorbiaceae > Mercurialis > Mercurialis annua. The sequence goes on along the minus strand of NC_065570.1, from coordinate 2,278,029 downwards.
TATATAAATATGATAAGTAACTATTCAAATAATAAAAACGATGTATAATTCAAACAAAAATATAAAAATATTGTCTATATATATGGAACGTAAGAGTATCCTACATTCACATAAATATATTTTTTAAATATTAATTAATATTTTATATTGTAAGAAAATTGATAGTTTGTACTTAATATTAGGTCAAATAAAAAAAGGTCAAACATTTTATGAAAGTTTTACAAAAGTCGAAACATTTTAATTTTATCTAATTTTTCCTGAAACGCATAATTTCGTTTTAATAATGTCCAATTATGTAATTTTACTCATGCGGCAGCTATGTGGCTCTAATGTGGCATGTCACACATTAGCGTCACATTAGCAAAATTGTGTAGTTGGACATAATTGAAACGAAATTATACGTTTTAAGACAAATTGAAAGGTTTGGACTTTTGTGGAACTTTCATAAAAAGTTTGGCATTTTTTGATCATTTGGCCTTAATATTATTAGAATTTAAAATTTATGCTGTAATTTTAAAATATATTAAAATTTATGGTTTAATTTATATTTCATATTTTTGTAAATAATGAGATATCACAATGTGCTTAAAATCTTAATTTTAAGTCTGAATCATAATCGATCACAATACCAAAAGAAAGCAATAATGCATATCTAAAATTTGAAATCTCATGGAAGACAGTCGTTTAATTAGGTATATTTGGGAAGATGACAAGTTAATGATCAAAGTGAGACCATATAATTTTAGAAAGAAAACAAAACTCCATATACACACAACAAGCAATATGGAAGCATATGTTTCATATTCTTATTGTTCTTCCGTGTTCAGGATTTGTTCTCCATACACACATGCTCAAATTCCAGTCAATTGGTTACCCCTTTAGAAATGTGGGGTAATCGAATTAACCAAACAAATTAAATTAAAATTTTAATCTAATTCGGAATTGGTTAATTTAAAAAAACAATTCAACATGATTTATAAAAACTTTAAAATATTTTAATAGGATATAAAAACAATTTACTTTCTAAATTTATATGTAATGAGCAATTTATTATACAAATTAACCAAAATAATCGAATGCATCAAATATGGAGTCCAGTTTTTATTCGATATGTATATGTATTTCAATTATGGTTCGGTTTAAAAAATAATTAAATTTAATTTTGGTTAGTTTAATTCAGTAAGCAAACCGACCGATACACACCTTTATTCTCAGTTATACATGTTCATGAGTTTTGGTATCCGGTCCGCTAGCCTAGATCCGTCTCTTAAAAGTCAGGCTTAGACACTAACTTTTTTATCACAAATCCGATCTGAGCCCAATAAAAACTCGTTATTGTATGGGCGGGCTCGGTCTTTCTTTATTTTTTATTTACAATTTCTCATATAAGTCTGAAACGAATCCGTATATATGAAATATAAGAGCTAAATTTAGATAGTAAATATAAAATCCGAACCAAACTTAAACTTATTTAAAAAAATTTAGTAAATCTAGCCAAACACGAACAAGCTCAGCATAGCCTATCCGATAAGTGAAATCATTTTGAGAAATATCATGATCAAGCTCATGAGTCATAAAAGAAATTGAGGAACAGGATCCTTAATGATTGATCGAACAATGTCAATTCTAAAAATGAAAAAAAAAATGTGAAATCGCCGCCAGAAAATGACAAGTACTCGTACGATTTCAAGCTCTGGTCACCGGCTAACAAGGTCAAAAACACCCTCCCAGCATCATGTAAGCTATTCGTCATTTATACATCACAGAAAAATTAGGATAATTTTTTGTCTACAAATTAAAGAAAATTCGTCCACAGTCACATTTTCAAAGTTTTAATCATAAATGAGCTTGACGTGTCACCAAAATACAGGATAATTTACCAAATTTTTGCTTTGAAATTTTATGGATATAAAGACATACAAATATTAGAGTTTGAGCAAACGGTTGGCTTAATTAAAACCTCTAATTTAATTAAATTTAAATTATTTAACTTTCTAGCAAAATTGACAAATTAAATATTATTTAATATAAAACCGAATCTAATAAAATTACCCAGTTATTCAGGTAAATTGAGAAAAATAATATATATATATAATTGATTCAACTAATTAATTTTTTAAAAAGAATTATCAATAATCAAATTGAATTTTTATTATTTAAATAGATCAAACTAATTAAATAATTTTTTTTTAATTTGATTTAATTTAATTTAATTTGAATGTATTAATTAACTCGATTAAACCGAACTATGTATTCCCTCGGCTTTTGTATTTTTATCTAATTCCATATTATGTATATGATAAATATGTAAATGTAATTGAAATGAGTCGACCTTAAGAAAGACACACATTTCATTTTCATGATCAAACCGTCCAAAGAAAAAGCTAAACATTGTTTTTGAATAAGTAAACTCTTTAAAGTGTGTTTATGTCTTTGCCTTTAGTATTTTTTTTCTTTGTTCTTTTTAATTACGTGTCTGTCCTTTTTTCTTTACTTCTTATTTGTCTGTAAGATATTGATCGATTACTCATAATTATTCATAAAGTTTCTATTGTGGGGATCTTACGTTATTGACTAATATTTGTCTTTGTTAGAGGAGTAATTATATTTTTTTCTTCTAAATTTAATAATTATTGGTCTATTTTTGTTGCTGTTATAGAAACAACATATGTTGTTTGATTTTGAGACTTATGGTAAAAGTAATGAAAAAAAAAAGGGTAATATTCTGTTGTAACCTTAATTTATGCAAATGTTTCAAACTTGGGGTATGCACTGCAACACTCTGGCTGCATTTCTTTGAGGATACATTAAAAAATGGATTAGTTTGATGTAGTATTTAAAGTAATAATGTCAAATAATCGATTTGTGTAAAAATAAAAATAAAAATTAATATTTTAATTTATTTTTACAATAAATTAGTGCGCAAATAAAAAATTACATAATGTTATCAAAAAATTCTTCAATTTAAAGTTTATTCAATTAATAACTGAATTATTTGTTGTCATTTATTAATTGACTTGTCAATTTATTGTCTCGTGTGTGATAAATATGTGAAGAATTCATCATCATCAGATTAATTTGATCTTAAGTAGATTCGAGCAGTGGTAAAACCAAAAAATGTATTCATATGGGGGCAATTTCTTTTATAGACCGATATAACATTCAACAATTTTTATGTCAATTGATCTTTTTTTCTAAACAATTAGATTAAACGATACATCTTTTAAACGAATGATTTGTTGTTTGCCTTTTTCTTTAATTTTAAGATCAAACAGTTTGTCATCCGCTTGTATTTTCAAAAGAAAATAGTTCGCTTCTCTTCAAAATAATTATTCGGCGCTCATTGATTTTTAGCATTATGGAAACCCACCCCTCTTTGTCCTACCCTAGTTCCGCATTTGGTTCCGAGATCGATTATGTAGCTCTTTTACTCGGAAAAATTTAGGAGCTAAATATATCACATATAAAACTATTTTTGGCTCTTGAACAATAATTAAGTTAATTAAATATCTGGTCCTGTTCAGGCAATATTATTCTGATCAACTAGCATTATAACAAATGATTCAACATTACTCTAATGATTTTGATATCACTCAAGGGTCCACCCCAAAGGTCTCCTAATTATAAGATTAGATGAACATGGCCCGGTCCTTTGAAATATCTTCAAAACCAAAAGAGTAAATAAAAAGTTTAAAAAAATAAAAAAATAACTTTAAAGTTGGCAATAATTAATTTCTTTCTTTTGGTTTTGACCAAAACAAGAATTGTACAACTTATTCTTTTGAATTAACACATAACTTGGACTTAAGCTGCACTTACTTGTCTTATGCATACTTATATGGCATTGTCTAAAATTAATCATTTAAGGCACTTAACACGCTATAAGCTAAAATTAGCTGAATTATTGAGAAAAAGCCCAAAATTTCCATTATCCAATAGTATATATGAATTAGAGAAACCTTAGTTTATGCATTTAGAATATGTTGATCGAAATATCAAATTATAAAGGCATAACATGTATCGGGGTCCTGTACTATCACAGATTGAATCCCTATACTAAAAACCGTATATTTGTATTCCTACACTATCAATTGCAAATATATTGATTCCTCCGTCTATTTTTTGTTCCTGTTAGGGATGAACTCAATATGTTTGAATGGATGGAAATGTATCAAAGTATTTAAATTGTAAAATTAATTAATAGTATAGGAATTTAATGTGGACGTTTTTTAGTACAAAAACTCAATCATTAAAAGTGTGATAGTCCGGAAATCTAGACAAATAAACCAATTGTAAATTATAAAAAAATACTGAAAAATTAAAAAAAACTGAAAAAAAAAGATTTCATCATCTAAAAACATTGAATCTTTTTACCTTTATTCGTCAATAGTTTTCTTTTTTTTTGGTAAATTGTTTGTTATAGTTGAAAATTTTAAAATCGTCAATTTTGACTTATTTCTCATTCTATTATCAACAATAGGCTTTTGTTCAAATAAAAATAAAAAAAATTATCTTTTATATTTATTATTCTAATTTTCTTTTTTATCATCAAACATTTCAAATATAAAGCAGTAAGGATATATTGAATTTTTTTCCACTTTAAATTAAATAAATGGCTATAGTTAAAACTGCATATTAAAAAATGAGTTTAAATTGAAATATTTTAAAATTTATACCACACACGAGAAAAATTTAAAAAAAAAAATTGATAATTAAACTTTGAAAGTAGAGTACCGAAAATAGATAAAAGAACAATCGAAGATAATAATAATAATCAAATATTAAAATCTATTACTCTATTTCTTAGTTCCGCCCTATATATAGAGTGTGCTTGGGGGGATCCAGGGGCCGACTCTCCTTACTGAAAAAATATTTTTAAAAAAAGTATTTGGGTTTTTGTGTAGGTGCAGACCTTAGAGGTGAGCACGGTTCGGGGGAATCCGGGATTGACAAATCTCCGGAACCAAACCAAAAGTCGGAGATATCAAAAATTGGATCTCCGGTTTCATACCAATAATCGGTTCGGTTCGGTTAGCATATTTTATTTTTCGGTATGGTTCAGTACGGGAATTCGGTTCTAATGGTTCGGTACGGTTCGGTACGGATATCTCTAGAACCACAGATATTGTTTTATTTAAAATATAATCTCTACTATATCATAATATATTATTTTAACTTTTAAAATTAATTAGCTACTCGTTCATTCTTTTATATTTTCAACTATCACAAATAAATAATCATCAATAAAATAAAAGAGCACAACATGTATATTATCGTTCGAGTTAATATTAAATTTTTGATTATTTGATAAGGATACTTTTATTTATTCTCAAATTTAAACTATATCATTTTTGTTAAAACTGTGTAATTCGGTCAATAGTAGAAAATAATGAATATGTAAATTGTTCATACCAATTTTTAAAAATATTTTTAATAATTATTAAATATTTGACAAATTCATATAATTTTATAAAATAATTTTAATGTTTATTCAAAGTTAATATAATCAAATTAAATGTAGAATAATATATATATATATATATATATATATATATATATATATAATTTCGGTTCTTCGGTTCGGTTCGGTACGGTTCGTCTTTCGGTACGGTTATTTATAAAAGATCCAGAACCGTACTAATAAAAGTTTCGGTACGGTTCAGTTCGGGGAAAGTCAATGGTCAACGGATATTTTTCGGTCCTGTATATTTTTGGTCCGGTTTTCGATTCGGTTTTGAGATATACAGGGTTCGTGCACGCCCCTCCTACAAGTGTTAGTGGGAGGTTTTTTCTTGTTAAAATTGCCTCTACAAGTGCTAGTAATCACCACTACACTGAGTTTATAGTCGTTTTATTTTTTTAACTAGCAGAACATCAAAATTCCGATCCTTCTAAATTGGAATCCTAATTTCGCCCTTAAATATGCTAGTATATAAACGACGGGAGGTCATGTTCGAAATAAATTTTCAAGCTACACCTAAAATAAAATAAAAATGTCGTAGAATACACTATGTCAATGAAAGATATTGCTGGCATCAGTCGATGGACTAATAATAGTTATAAGCATTTTGTGATTCAATGCATCTTGTTTATTTACCATGCACTCGCCAGTGTGAAAACTGGCTTCCGTGATGAAACCAAACATGAATTAAATCCTTAAATTTGAATATAAAAATACGTCAGTATCAAATTTATTAGCAGACCAAGATATACATATGAATATAAAAATATATCAATCTACTTATCCTTATATTTGATTATAACTTTTTTTCTGTAATTTTCTGAAACTGTCAATTAGATACATTTTAATAACCATGTGTTTGCACTGGCCCAAAAAGAGCTCATATGGGCTAATTCGGATTTTTGAGTCCAAAAGCCATCAACTATCATTTTGTTCCTATCTTAGCTTAGTAGTTATCTTTTTTAGTTATTATCTTAATTATTTAGTTTAGTATTATCTAAATAAGAAATTGTATCTCACTAGACTAGATTTTCTATTTTAGGGTTTGTCCCCTATAAATAGTTAGCTTTAGGTTTATATTCTCTACAACTCAAATCAATCAACAAATACAACTTCAAAGCCCTGCGCTTTTCTATCCCCAACCTCCGCGGTTGGTTAATTTAGGAGTAGGAGTAGTTTAAACAAAAATCTCGCCTGGGTTTCTTAACCTCCAGATTAATGTTTTAATTTAGATAAATCAAACCCTGTTCAACTTTTCGGACCGAACCGGTTAAAGCATCGATCCACACAGTACCCATCTATAAATTTAAAGATTCGAGTTTGGAAATATTTTCCTGCGAACACCATGCAAAATCGAATATAAATCAAAGTAAACAGTAGAGAACAGTGAATAATGAGCGTGTCCCTGTCGAAATATCAACTCGCTTGATGGGAGAGTTAGGGAGTTTAGCCCTAGTCGACCACATGAGGTACAATAATATTAGATCAGTAGTAAAACATATTTATCATATTTATATGATATATATTTTTTAATGAAAAATACTAAATAAGAAATTTCTCAAACTCATTTCAACTTAAAAGGGTCAAATTCACAAAACACACCATTTATCATAAAATGAATAGTGCAAATTAATTGATTACATTTACACCGTTCATTTTAGATTTATTGAACTTGATCACTCAAATTAAAATAAATTTGAGGAACTTTCAATTCAAAAATATTACTTAACATGCATATAAAAATACCCCTAAGGATTTTTTTTTTAAAAAAAAACTCCTAAGAAATGAGAAAATATTCATATTCAAATACCCGATCAGATTTGGGCTTTTCTTGGTCTGCATATAATAATGGGCTGGGTTTATTATGTCCTAAAGTATGGGCTTTGTTCTCATTGTATGCTAAAATCATGGGCTAGGTTTGCTCTGTCCTAAACTTTGATATCTGATATTGGACCTGGCTTGAAACCCAATGTAGAATGTTATTTAACTGTTATCCCATGCCAATTTATTGCAACTTGGAAAATGAGAACAATTTCTGATAAATGAGGCAACATAAACATCAATTAAATGAATATACCTAATGTTCAAATATGCTTATTTTTCTTAAAACATGTAATCACTTAAAAAATAAGTGTCGCTCGGACGTTAAAATTCATATTTTATAGATTTCATTTTTCAGTTAATGTATAACTAAAATATTTACATGTTAGATTTTATAATAGAAAACCGAAATTAATGTAGTCCGAAACTTTATCTTTCTACTTCTCAACTCTACATTAACCTGCAATCATGAATATTGCTCACTTGCGTAATTAAGAGGTTTAGTGTTTAGTAATAGATTCACAACACGGCTTATAAAGAATAGAATATTTATATAATAATATATTTAAAATATTTGTATTTGGATTGAGAACTTTAAGCAATATTCGGATCAATAATGTATTTTTACGGTTTTTCAGTGCAAAAGAGTTATTGACGGAATCAGAAAGTAATATTAGGGAGGCAGACTATAAAACAAAATTCCATCGATAATTTTTCATACTAGGTAAAACTGAATCTGTAATTGAGTTTTCTTTTAAAAATGTGTTTTTAATTAATTTTTTATATTTATAATAATTAATTAAAGAAATTAATCCGACTGATTTTATTTCTAATTACTGTTAAAAATAATCTCACATTGTTAAAAAATATAAATATAAATGAATTTATAAGTGTGGAGGTTCAACCATCTATTAGCTAGTTCTAATAATTAGATGATAGTTGGATCTAAATACATTTCATATGCACGTGGGGTTCTCACATTTCTATCTATATAAAATTAATTACTACCGTCAATATTTTTAATAATTACATCACTTAAATCTCCAGGACTGATTCACCATGCAATAAAACATTTTTGAAAGAGTATGCCCCACTCTTATCCGTCGGCATAAATCTCAAAAATTTCATATTATATATTAATGGTTAAGTATAACCAAAGTTATCTTTGATTATGATAAAAGTAAAAAGTTATAAAAAATAAATAAAAATATTCCCGTCAAATCAAGTGCTTGGACAAGAGCAAAACAACCGCCGTAAAAAAGAAGTTAAAAATGTAAAAACGCCGGAAAAAGGTTAAAATCACAACCCGACGAGCACACAAGGGGCAACACGTGGACATTGGCATTACCTTTACACAATCTACGTGTCAGTACACAAATATCTAATGCAAACGTGTCACCAGATTCTTACATAGTATCAAACATTTCAAAACAGCAGAAAAAAACAAACAATCTCATGTCTTAAAAAGCCCGCATAAATCTCAAATCTTATTAGGTGACTCTTCTTGCTTTGGAGTTATCAGCAAAAGAAACTATGGCCCGCTCTCTTGAACCATTGGTCGTCGGAAAAGTCATCGGAGAAGTTCTCGATATGTACAATCCGGTGACGGAGTTCACTGTGCATTATGGCTCTAAACAAATCGCTAATGGCTGTGAAATTAAGCCGTCTGCTGCTGTCCAAATGCCGAGTGTACAGATTCTCGGTTCTCGGCTCGCTTCAAATCTCTATACTCTGGTATTTTTATTTGCATGCAATTAAATAAACTGGTCATTTTTTTTTAAATTTTTTTTAATTGGATTGATTAAAATTTTGCATGTATATTTAGGTTATGGTTGATCCTGATGCCCCGAGTCCTAGTGAACCAAAATGGAGAGAGTGGCTCCATTGGTATGTTTTGATTCATAAATTTATTTAATTAGTTCATTCTTTTAAAATATTGAGGAGCAGAACGCTCGTACTTTAACAGAATGTTGCTAAGCGCTTATATTTATATTATTTTCTTGATCATGCAGGATTGTTGTCGATATTCCAGAAGGATTCGACGCGACTAAAGGTTTAATTTTTCAATTAAGTTAATATAGGATGAATGTTTTTTTTATTATTGTTGAGGAGGTGTGGGACACGACTAATGCTGCTTAGCGTTTATACCATCTGAGCTATCAGATTCTAAGAAATTATCTTTTGTTATGCATGTTTATACAGGAAATCAGGTGGTGCCGTACATGGGGCCGCAGCCCCCGACCGGGATTCACCGGTACGTGTTTGCTCTGTTTAAGCAGAGAGATGGACTGACGGGGAGGATTAGAGGACCAGACGGCCGGGGAAACTTTAACACCCGTCAATTTGCTGCAGAGAATGGACTGGGGCTGCCGGTTGCGGCTGTGTATTTTAACTCTCAGAAAGAACCGGGAGTTAAAAAACGATGAAATTCTGTTATGTATAACAGTTTTGGATGGATGTCTGTTAGTTAATACTTAATACGTGGACAGCAGAGATGGCATCGGGATTTGATGTGGCAACCTTGTACTTGTTTGTAATGTAACTACCTATGTTATCTTTTTTTTTCGTTAAAAAAAGAGTAAGTGGGTTAGGGTGACGTGTCTATTTGTCTGAGGATGGTGGGCAGTTTTTTTTTTTTTTTGGTTTCTTTTGGATATTGAGGCTTTTTGGTGCTTCAATCTGAATGAAAATTTGGGCTTTTAGTGTGAACGTTTTGCTTTATTTAACTCTACTGTCTGCTGAACTACTCCACTTAGCTAGCCAAGGTGGCCTAGCTCTTGAATGGCTGGGTGCACTAACAACTAACATTTGAGACTAGATGTTTTTGTATTTGCATTTTTACAATTTTTGTATTCAATAAAGTTGATTATTGAATGCGCCGCTAACGCTATGGGTTCAAATAGTATAGACGATGTCGTGATTTTATTTTCTTCCACGTGCTAAGAAAGGAGTGGTTTGACAAAAAAAAAGGGGTTGTTCCACTAGTGGCGTAGCCAAATAGATGATAAGGGAATTTCTTCTCTTATTTTCTCGTAAATACAAATATTTTAATAATTTTTTAAAATTTATCATGTTAGATAAACAATTATTGTATATTGACCGTCTAATTTCAACAAATATTCAGGTTTTGTATATTATATAAAAAAAAAATTCTATTTTGCCCCCTTAATTTTGGTTTCTGGCTACGCCCTAAGTGAGTCCACTGTTATTTAGACCCGTAACCGTAAGCCTCAGTTCGAGATTAATTTTATATATTTCAAATTTGAAAATATAAAATTTTAAACTGATCTTAACTATTTCTTAAATTAATCTGGTTAATTTTATGAGTAAATCAATTAATCTACGATTATAACTATCACTGAATATTATCGTGGAAGTATTACATTCGAATCGGATTGTGACAGACTTTTGGAAAAGTTGCTTGCGGAACTCGAAATGGGTCACCACAAAACATTGACTTTGGTTAAAGGTAATTAAATATTGATTGAGTTGGTCAATTACAGCAGGAGTGCATACTCGCGTCTAGGGGTGTAAATGAACTGAGCCGTTCGCGAGCAGCTCGGTGTTCGGCTCGATAAGAGCTCGGTTCATGTTCGTTCGTATTCTAAACGAACCGAGCTCGAACTTGATTTTATGTTCGTTAATATAAACGAGCCGAACATGAACATAGTGGTGTTCGGCTCGTTTATGTTCGCGAACAATTCGAATAAGAGTTCATGAACAAGCTCGTGAACGAGCTTGATTAAGAGTTCGTAAACAAGTTCGTGAACGAGCTCGTATATAGTTCACGAACAAGATCGTTTAGAAACTCGATTAGGTATTCGCGAACTAATTCAAATTTTAATTAAATTGTATAATTATATTTCTAATTTATTCAGCTCATATTTGTGAACGAGTTCGATTAGATTGTTTTTAATTTATTCAGGTCATATTCGTGTTTGTTCGTTTAAAAGTTCGTGTTCGTTCGTTTATCCGCTAAACGAGCGGGCTCACGAACAAGCTCGTTTAGTACTTATCGAGTTCGTTCACGAGCTTGTTCGGGAACGAGCTCGTTTAGTACTTATCGAGCTCGTTCGCGAACTTGTTCGTTTAGCGGCTAAACGAACGAACACGAACCGAGCATGAACACTATAAAATTTAAACGAACCGAACATGAACACTCTTTTCAAAGCTCGACTGAACATGAACCGAACATGAACACATTGTTCGCTAAACGAGCTGAACATGAACACTCTCCAAAACTCGGCTCGGCTCGGTTCATTTACACCCCTACTCGCGTCATAATCTCTTAATTACGATAAAATAATCTCACTTTGTTTTTCACTGTTTCTCAAAGCATATTTCTCAGGTTTATGGAGTTTGTAAATATTCATTACTCCCTCCGTTCTTTTTTAATTGTCCATTTAGCCAAATGAATTTATCTACATTTAATTGTCCATTTAAAGTTTTAAGATAACATTAGATATTATCTTCTATATTTAACACTTCCTAATAAATGACTCTATAACTCAATTTACAAAGCATTTATTATAGGCTTAATCACCAAAAAATGCCAAACCTATACGTTTTGTGTCAATTATAGCCAAACCTTTAAAAATCACCAGATTTAGCCAAATCTTATATGTTCTGTTTCTTTTTTAGCCATTTTTGAATCTAACCGGGTTTTTTGACACTGTGTCGTCCACGTCACCGCCAACTAAGCAATTGGCTGGCATGTCAACTGAAATATTTAAATAAGGTTTGGCTATAACTGACACACAAAAAATAGGTTTGGTATTTTTTGGGTGAATAAACCTAATTTTAAATTCAAGCCAATTTTTAAATTTAATAATTAGTAAATTAATTATATCATTTATGAAATTTATATATATTTAAAAATAATTAATATTTCCTATTTACTACTAATTAAAATTAAAATTAATTTTTTTATTAAACCTAATTAAATCTAATAAATTTATATTATTATATATTTTAATGAATATGTAATTAAAAAATAAATTAATGTATTACTTAGAAATTAATGTTGAATTAAATTTGGTGAAAGGGTTTAATGTTCATGATGATTTTGAACTTGATTATTTTTAATGTTGTTGAGATCTTATTATGACTGGGTTTAGATAATAAATAAAATAATTATGTGTAAATTAAGGTAAGTTTTTGGCTATGCCGAGTAAAATGACATATGCGTTTATGCTTATAAACATCATAATATATATTGATTACACCACAATTAGGGCTGTGCGTTCGGTTAGTTCGGTCGGTTCGGTCACCGAACCGAACAAACCGAACACCGAAGTTTGGTAAAAATCCCAAACCGAACCGGGCCGAATTTTAATTTTGGCTTACACCAAACCGAACCGAAAAGTTCGGTTTGGTTCGGTTCGGTGAAAAAACGAAATTTTTTACTTTCTCCATTTTTTAATTTTTTTATCATAAAATAAATTCTAATATTAAATAATAAGTGTCTAATAAATATTTTTATATAGTTATTAGCATAATTATATGTTGTATGAAGTTTATTAACTTATATATCAACTATAATTAAAATATTAAACCAAAAAAATATAAATTTATATAAATTTATATATCTTTTTTATTTTTTATTTAATTGTTCGGTTTTTCAGTTTTTTCGGTTTTTAAAATGCTCAAACCGAACCGAAAACCGAACACCAAACTTTTACCTAATTACAAACCGAACCAAACCATAGTTACTAAAAAACCGAACCGCAATTGCAATTTCGGTTCGGTTCGGTGAAACGGTTCGGTTTGGTTCGGTTTTTGCACACCCCTAACCACAATGAGTTCTACTTTTTAAAGAAAAAAAATGAGAAAATAATTACACCCGTCCTTTAAATAAGCAGTCTATTTAGTGATTATTTTTATGTTTATGAGTGTTTAGTTGAATTATGAACACTGTCGTATGTTTGTTGTGTATATTACTCTCAGATTGTTCGTCGGAAGATGAACAATTGGGTCTCAAACGGCGGCGGTGTCAAAGAACCGACGACTGAAATTTTAAAAAAATAAATTTTAAGATGAATATGACATTTTTTGTTTTTAATAGAATTTAAACTAATTATATATCCATCAAATATGTAAAAAAAAATTATTAGAATTATTTAAATTTAGTAAAAAAATAAATTAATTTTAATTAGCGTTAAATAAAAATATTATTTTTTAAATATATATGAATTTTATTATAATATAATTAATCATTTAATTATTTAATTTTAAAATTAGTTTTATTCACCAAAAAATACCAAACCTATATATTTTGTGTCAGTTATAGCCAAACCTATGCATTTTGTGTCAATTATAGCCAAACCTTATTTATATATTTCAGCTGCCATGTCAGCCAATTGCTTAGTTGGCGGTGACGTGGACGACACGGTGTCACAAAAACCGGTTCGATTCAAAAATGGCTAAAAAAGAAACAGAATATATAAGGTTTGGCTAAATCTGGTGATTTTTAAAGGTTTGGCTATAATTGACACAAAACGTATAGGTTTGGCATTTTTTGGTGATTAAGCCTTTATTATATAGTAGAGTTATATTACTCCCTCCGGTCCATAATATTTGTCGCATTTGAAAAATTGTGTTGGTCCATAATATTTGTCATGTTATAATATCGAGAGAGCATTAATTGTTATTTTTCCATGTTTGCCCCCCATTAATTTATTGAAATAATACAATAAACAAATAAAAACAGTAGTCATAAATGTAAACAAATTTCAATGTAGGGTTAACTTAGTAAAAGTGTTTTCAAATTAAGATATAGTATTAATTATTTTCTTAATTCTTGTGCTAAAGCCCAATGCGACAAATATTATGGACCGGAGGGAGTAGTATTTACTCCTATTATTTAAGACAAAAATCCTACTATCTTAATATGTGCAATTTTGGCTAAATCAACAACTAAAAAAACGGAGGGAATATGACGGTTGACTGCAAGTAATATGCAATATTTACAAAATTTATTTATACAAACTACTATTTTTTAGTAACTTAATTTCATGATCATTGTCCCATATTTACTTTTTGAAAAATACAATTTTTTTTAACTTTATGCTTTTATTTTGTATAACTACCAATTAATTACTCTTCTTATTCTTTCATAATCTAATTTTTTCAATTCTAATTCAAATCCTTTTGTTGTTTTAGTTTACTGTCAAAAATAGAAGTTAACCCTAAAAAAAAATTCAAACCTGCCGCCGTCGCCACTGTAAGCCCACTTCCGACGCAAGCCCTCCACCATCACAGCCACTGTTGAGTTTGTCTTCTGAGAACAGAAATGTGTTTTGTTTAAATTAAAGGTATAGAATTTAAAAACTCGAGATGATTAATCTGTTATAATAAATCACAACTTTAAACATCACAAAATTAAAATAAATTTAACTTAATTGATCTTATACAAATCACGAGCTAGATTATAAATATTTAAAAAATAGAAACATTTTTTAATGAGAAAGAGGAATAGCAGATGAAAAATCTATTTTTTAAAACAATAATATTGGAATATAAATATGTTAAAAAATGGGTAATTCCAATTAAATACCAAATATTGGCGGATTTTTTCAGTTATAACCAAAACTTTTGAAATCGACCAATTTATCTCATTTTTGGGATATTTGAAATCTTTTCTAGCCATTTGTGAATCAAACTGAAAAATTTGTCATTCGTGAATGTGCTAAACTAGTCGTTTTGATTGATCACGCTGGAAAATGTTTCAAATATTTCATATCATTCCAACTAGTTTAACCCATTCAATAATGACAAATTTTTTAGTTTAATTCGGCTAGAAAAGATTTTAAATATTTCAAATTAGATTAAACTAGCAAATTTTAAAAAAGTTTGGTTATAACTGACGAAATTCACAAATATATGATAGTTTATTGGTATTAATCCTAGAAAGGACAATTTATCCAATTTGACATCAAGTAATATGCAATATTTAGAATGAGGGTTGGGATAAGGGTTTATGTTCTCTTTTCGTTTAGGGTTTAAGGATAAAAAATAGAGCCCCAATGGGCCTACATAATCAGAAAAGCCCATTAAATACTTCTTGCCTGAGCTCTATGCAGCTTCAGTTTCTTCCGCCAAAATCCCAAATGGAAAACGGAGATGAATCCGACACAAAGAGATGGGCATGCAAGAGATGCGGCCACGTAGGCTTAGAAGAATCCGACGGTTTCTATTACTGCCAAGACTGCGGCGCACAAGCCGATGACCTCCTCTTAACCGGCGTCGCCGACGAAGACTTCATCGACAAAGGCGGCGCCGGCGCCCTTTACAATGCCCGCTATACTCGCCACTCTCAACTCACCCAAACCCAAACCCACCAACCCTCCACTCAAGCCTGGCTCCGCTACACCCAAGACCCGGACCAAGAACAAGAAAATAATTATACTCTCGGTCGGGTCAAAAAAGAGGAGCAATTTGATTATGAATACGGGTTAGGACCCATGGAGCCGGGTGACTTTGGTGGGTCGGGTATGAATAGAATTTTCTTGAGCTATGAGGATTATTATAATGAGGTTAGGTTTAGATATGTGATGGGTATGCAGTGGTTAATTCAGCTACAATGTGAAGCTTTGGTTGAGAAATTTAATGTTAGTCCGTTAATTTGTGGGATTAGTGGTGTTATTTGGTTAAGGTTTTTGTCTGGAACTGGTATTTTTAAGGATAATTGGGCTGATGAAGTTGTCATTGATTCTGAGAATCAAATACCAGGTAACTGTAATAACCACCCTTTTTAAGTTTGGATGAAGTTAATTGCAAAGTTAGTGACTTTATTGTTGTTATTCACATGTAGTTATGAGCTAGGTAGCACGGACGCCGACACGGCGAAATGGTGTTATTTTAAGGTTTTCTATGTGAAAAAATGAAGTTTCGTGTCCAAAACGTCAAGAGTCTGAAATGTTTCTGAAACGGGACATGTTAATTGAAAGAAGTGTCTGTACTACTTAGGTTTTGAGTTTCGGAGTTGAGGTAATAAAGAACTAATCTTTGGATTTTGGTTTATAGTATTGAATTGTCTTAGAGTTGTTAAATTTGTTAATATTCATGCTGTGTTAATTGCTAAACGGAAAGAAGCTGGTTCATATTCTAGTTTCGTTAATGTTGATGTTTTAGGATCAGGAAACTATATGTTAGGTAAATGTGATATACGGTGTTGACGGCGTCATTGTTGCTCCCACTACTAATGGAAATTTTGATCACAAAAAAATTCTTGATATGATGATGGAGATCTTCAACTATTTATAATTAAACTTCTTGTTCTGTGATTTTAATGTTTTTGGTCCATTTTTTAATGGCGAAGATCAAATCGTATACAATTTCATGTATTTCAGATGAACTAGTAGACGACAAGCCTCCTTTGAGACATAGAGATGAACCTCGAAATGCAAATGGTGAGCGCTCAGTGATGATATGGTTTAAGTATTTGAGGAAGGCAGTTCCGTTATCTTCTTCTCTGGCTATTTCATTTTTGGCTTGTCATATTGCTAGGGAAGCAATCCTATCAAAAGACATTGTAAAGTGGTCCCTTGAAGGGAAGCTTCCATACTTAGCTGCTCATGTTGAAATTGAAAAGCGTTTTGAGCGTTCTTCTCCTGCTTGTCCTATCAGTTCAAGTCTCATGTTTAGGCCTTCTAAAACAGTCCCTGTTCAGAAGCTGGAGCCGATGGCTGCTGCAATAGCCGAGTCCATCGGCTTGCATTTGCCTCCAGTGAACTTTTATGGAATTGCGTCTCGTTATCTCAAGGTGCTTGTTCTCCAGGAGGAAAAAATTCTTCCACATGCGTGCCGCATATATGAGTGGTCAATGCCACCAGATTTATGGCTATCGACAAATGTGTCGAGGCTTCCTACACGTATCTGTGTAATGTCGATATTGATTGTAGCTATAAGAATTCTCTATAATCTTCATGGTTTTGGGGTATGGGAAAGGAATCTGTCTTGTCACGATTGCTCTCCTTCTGAATCTTATTCTGCAGGTGGATTAGAATTAATGTTTGGTTCTGAGATGAGGGATGATGTCGAAACTGTTTCTCCTCTTGATAATGTGGATGTTTCAGGGGAAAAACTCTCAAATAAACCTTCAAATGTACAGATGACCGAGTCGGATTCTGCAGAGTTGTTGCACCACCTGGTGGCAAAATATAGTGTTAAAGAAGACACCTATGGTAACTAATTAAGATTGAATGACTTGTTTAAAAATTAAAATCTCATACACCATAAAATGTTTTGTGCTCTGCCCCCTCATTTCTCCTATTTATGTCTATTTTATTTATACTTTTGCAGAATTTACGAAGGACTTACCATCATATCTCCAGTACTGTAAGGATGTTGTATTTGCTGGAGCAGGACAATCTCGTATGGACGGACATGAGGAAGAAGAGTTAATAGAAAAGTTGTGGGATTTCTATCAGGATTCCAAGGTAGTGTTAATTTCTCTAAGAATAGTAATTCTAGAAATTGAATGTCTGTTATCTAATGTAATTAGCTCTTATCGATTTTTTTGAACAGAACGTTTGAAATTTATTATAGCTTTCTAGGAATATAAGGGGTGTGGTCCGTGTGGAGAAGATTAAACATAACAATTTGGATTATCTAAGTCTAGCCTAACCGGTTCTTTATTTGCTGGAGACTTTTTGTGTAGGTGATGGATGCAAATGTTACATTTCTTTGTGCAGAGTTATTGTTAAGTATCAATATGATATGTATTTTTATTTTATTTTGAAATCAGGATTCAGAAAAGCCTGGAAAACGAAATAGCATTAGCCTTTTTAATCAAAAGAGATTGAGATACGACGTTGAGAGTGTCATAAATGTGTCAGAAAGAAAGAATATCGAAGAAGAATGTGATGAGAGAGCATCTGCTGATATCCAACAGAGTGTTGACAGTGAAGATTTTTTGAGAAAGTCACCGTTAAAAACGCTTAAAGATAAAGCCATTGGACGGTTGAAATTAGACATGGAGGAGAATAAGTTCTGTTACATTCCACCAAGGGTGAACTTGAAGGTAGATGATTACCTACATTATGTACGGAAGAGAGATGGTGGTGCCTTGACTTACGCAGCTCATGCAGATTACTATATCTTGCTTCGCGCCTGTGCTCGGGTAGCTCAGGTTGATATTCGGATTATGCATACCGGTGTGTTGAGATTGGAGAGGAGACTAGCTTGGCTGGAAAGAAGAATCGATCACTGCTTGCATTTGAGACCTCCTACGACTACTTGTGAATTTTGCAGAGATCCGCTAGACCCAGACGAAATTTGTTGTACGTTAGACGGAATGTCCCTTTGAAAAATATAGTAGGTATTCTCTTAACAATTGTAATTTTAGGATAGTACTGACAGGGTATTTGTGTATAGCTAATGAGCCAATGACTGTTGATTTTATTTTATAAAGGAAATGATTGTACTGTAGCAATTGTAATGCTCTTTCATATTGTGCACATGAGTGTTTCCATGGAGGACGAGCAGCTCGTCGTCCTCCATGAATTGAGGATGAGCAGTCTAGATCTGGTTCTTCTTGGTTCTTCTTTTGCATGGGAAAGACGAACTGATTTCGAATCGGTTTTGGTTTCCGGCGGTGCGATTTTGGAGTTCGATGGTTGCGGATTATTGGAGGTGTTTTGATGCCGGGATGAGTTTATCGATTTTTTTATTTTAAAAATTAATTTTTTTATATTTATTGAAAAATTTAAAAGTGGGTAAAATTGACAATTTTTTAACGTTGGGTGAAATTGAAAAAAAAGTCTAAAGTTGAGGGTTTTTGAGTGACTTGGCCATGATATTAAAGCATGGGTTTTTTACACAAATCCCTCAAAAGTGCTATGGTGTTATGTTTTTACCTCACAATTTTCGTTTTGACAGTAATCTCCCAAAAAAATGGAAAACTTTCTACAAATCCCTCATAATCCAAATAAACTAATAAATAAAACTAATAGGACACATTTGCCCTTTTCATCACAAAATTACACAGAGTCTCCATTCTTCCTTCTACCAACGCTTACTTCACCGGCCACCTCACACTCCTCCACAACAACCGAATAACCACCACTACCGTCATCATCACTCTCTCAATGGCGATTTGTCCACTATGCACCATCTGACCCACGAGACGCCATCGGCGGAGCATGCGGCTACGGCGGCTTAAATAATGCGGGTTACGGAATGGCGACAGTAGGACTCAGCGAAGCATCGTTCTAAAGAGGACAGATGTGTGGGGTTTGTTTTGAATTGAGATGCGTTGATAATTTAAGGTGGTGTATTCTGGGGGCTTTTGTAATTGTTATTATTTAAACTCATTAAGATTTGATAATCTCTGTAATCAAAGTTCAAAAAAAAATTCCTTTTTTTGGATGTCAGCTATCTAAATTCTTGTTTGGAGGAGCAACAATAGTAACCCGGTAGTGGTAGAAGGAAGGCGACCAACGAAAAAAAGAAAGGAGGACGGAAAAGGTTTTTGGATGACAGTCGTTATAGGGTCTGAAGTGGCCTATTTGGAGAGTATGGCTAATAAAGAGTCTAGACCACCTAATTGAAGAGTTGAAATAGTTGTTTCAAAGAATTTACCTTTATTTTTTAGTTTAATTCTATCAGATAGATGATGGCCGAAGATGGAATTGGATGTTTCAATGGCTATTTTCGGAGTTGGCTGTTGTAGACTTGGTTTTAGTAGTAGAGAAGATGATTTGACTTTTCTTTTTGGGTGTGTGTTTGAGTAGTACAGAAGTTGATTATTATTTTGTAGAAGACATGAAGTTGATTAATGTCTTAGTTGGATGAAGGATGAAATTGGTGTTGCTGTTATTCTTAGGAAAAAATTTGCTGCTTATGTACATAACAAGAAGAAAGCTTGTGAATCTTTGTTTGTTCCATGTACACCTAAATGGTGCATTGTATTATTGAACAAATTGGTGTTGAGATCATAAGAAAAAGACTAGTAGCAATTGGTTGCAGCAATGTTGTTGAAATTCAGATTATTTTGTATTGATTTCAAGTTTACAATTATTAAATAGTATATTTTAATTTATATTGATAAGGATAAATTATCCAATTTGTGAAACAGACAATTGAAATTAAAATGATTGCGAAGAAGTAGCCCTGAAGATTGTAAAAAGCAGCAAGAACATTTTATTAAAAATTGAATTAAGGTAGTTCAGTTGATACAAGTTCATATCCGGTTCACATCAGGTTGATTTTTGATTTTATAGACTGTCAAATACATTTCACTTAAAAGAGATATTCAATTTGTACATTACGCCAAATCTCAAAATTCTCTCTATGTAAAATATCAGTTAAGATTGTAAAAAATAGTAAGACAAATTTTAAAAATTAAATTAAGATAGTTCAGTTGATATAGGTTCACATCAGGTTGATTTTTGGTTTTATGGACTGTCAAATACATTTCATTTAAAAGAAATATTCAGTTTGTATATTATACTAAATCTCAAAATTTTCTCTGTGTAAAGTCATTTAAAATTATACAGAGCAGTAAGAAAAATTTTATTTAAAATTGAATTAAGGTAATTAGTTGATATAGGTTCACATCCGGTTTATATCAGGTTAATTTTCGGTTCTATAGGCGGTAAAATATATTTCGCTTAAAAGAGATTCAACTTGTGATTACACTAAATCTCAAAATTTTCTTTATATAAAATGCGATTTAAGATTGAGAATAGCAGCAAGACAAATTTTATTAAAAATTGAATTAAGGTAGTTCAGTTGATATAGGTTTACATCCGGTTCATATCAGGTTGATATTCGGTTTTATAGTCTGTCAAATATATTTCACTTAAAATAAATATTTAATTTGTGATTACACTAAATCTCAAAACTATTTCTATATAAAATGTCATTTAAGATTGTAAAGAGTAGTAAAAATTGAATTAGGGCCGTTCAATTGATATAGGTTCACATCAGGTTGATTTTCGGTTATATAGATCGTCAAATACATTTTACTTAAAAGAGGCATTCAATTTGTGCATTACACTAAATCTCAAAAATTCTCTTAATATAAAATGTCAGTTAAGATTGTAAAGAGCAACAAAACAAATTTTATTAAAAATTGAATTAAGATAGTTCAGTTGATATAGGTTCACATCAGGTTCACATTAGGTTGATTTTCGGTTATATATACTGTCAAATACATTTCACTTAAAAGAGAGATTCAACTGAAACAGCAAAACACAACCCCAAAACTAAACTATCTTCAAACAATATCAGCCTTTAAATTGTCTTTTAAGCCTTATCTAGAACCTAGTTTGATGCTCTTGCCGCAATAGAGTGAGCCAAATTATTGACCTTCCTTGAGATGACACTCTATTTAATCTCCTTGAATTCAGCTGCCACAACTTCTATTTCACGCAATAAGTCTCCAAACTCAGTCAGATAAACTTCTTTAAACTACATAGCAAAAAGAAGCTGGATGTTGTCACTCTCGATAATGACCTGCTGAAATTGCAATACTTAGCTATCTTCAAAATTAAAAGCATTGTCTCCCCTTTAGCTATAACGATCTCGGAATCGGTTTGTATTAAAACGGATCCTGCTAGCATAACAACACTATTACAGTTTCCAACAACAATTAATTGCAACTTTTGAACACAAAAGGGACCAATTTACTAACCTTGTAATCATTGATCTAAATAATGGATTTAACAGCTTAACAAATATTTACAATAGCTTAAGACTCATCATTGATCTTCCTCTAGAAGAAAATCCTATTTCAGCAACTGACTACGCGCTGTTCATCAGAGTTATCTTCACCAACTCAGAAGCTCTGCTCCTTAACCGCTCACCGTATCTCCTATTTTCAATTTTCTTCGCTCATCAAATCGTTATCCTCCTACTTTCGTTATGTCACCAAACTCTCTCAGCATGACGTCGATTTTGTTCTCTATCCCAATAGAACCAAAATTCCAATCCTTTATTTCTCCTTGCAATTCCTGGGAAATGTCATCTCTCTTTTAAATCTATTTAACACCCAACCAGAAATTTTTCGTCAAATCCATACAAACTCCCAAATTGAGGCTCGACACCATTCTAATGAACTCGCTTAAGATCGCCTTATTGATGACAGGAATAAACAATGAATTTGAGAAATTTGCAGTGAGACAATTAAATTTGGCTGCAATTATGTACTCCTCACCTGAAGAAGATGATTGATTATGTACTTCTCTACCGGAGAGGGAATTGGGTGTATAAACTCACAATAGCAAATATAGGACAAGGATAATTTAGTAATTTATAAATGAAAGGGGTAGAGCTGAAAATGGAAAATGAAAAAAGGGGGATTTTTGCTAAAAAAATTATGTTGGGTCATTAACATAAACTTTTCAGATTTTGAGGTATATGGTGACATTTTCTCTTGAGAAAATTACACTCATAGGCTGAATGCGGGCTTATTTTACAAAAATGCTAAGGCTTCTATATTCTTTCACCTATGCTAATTTATTTACTACATTAAAGTGCTGAAAATGGGATTATTTTACATGTTTTACGTGAATCGTTCCTACCCTACACCTGTCACCTTTCTTTCTATTTCTCCTTCTCTTTTCCCTCTACTCACCCTACTCTCTTATCTCATTCCTCTGCTCATCTATTCATTCTTCTCTTGATCCATGGTGTGGTGCAAAATAGAAACAAACAAATAACACCCATTAACTTAAATTGATTCATTATTGGTTCACAAATTCAAAGTTTTAATCTTTAAATATTTTCACGGCGACCACTTCGTCGTGTAAGATAGATTTTGCCAAATCCGCCTTCGCTTAGTAAATTAGTCTCAGAAAAACCATTTGTTGCTCTTTCTAATTCTTCATAAGGCATATCTCTCGGCTCGGCGCTTTTGATCTTTTTTATGACCGTCGGTGGAATTGCAGCAAGCTTCGCCGGAATAACCGCGGTGGCCTGAATCTTCTTTTATGTTTTGACAGTCATGTTTAGAAGGAACAACTTCATGGTCATTTTCTTTATATACAAAGAAAAGAAATAAAATTTTAACAAATGGTAAAACAATAACTAACTAACTATATTAAGAAAAATTTGATCTTGAGAGATGAGTTTTGTTTAGTAAGCTGAATAATGAATAGGGTTCTTTTTAATTTTGATAAATATTAGAGTTTTTTTTGTACTGGTTATGAGAAATGGGAGAGAATGCAATTGGAAGTTTGTGTTCAGATGCTATGTATTGACTATATGTATTCCCTATCACATGTGTGTATAAATAATTAGAAAAGAAAGAAAAGAGAAAAGAAAAATTTTGGCTCATTTTGCTTGATCTAAAACAAAACACGGAAAAAGAGAACTCTCAATTCATAAAAGCCATTTTTTTTCTCACGCGAGCAATTAAAAGATTCGTACTTTATTTTTTCATAAAGTTGTTTTTAGTTGATATTTGCATTTAAAGAAATATTTTTCCAGTTCTTAAAAATCTGTTTCAAAATTTTATATTATATTATATTATATTATATTATATATGAGATACATATTTAATACATTAAAAAAATTAAACCAACCGACTAATTCGATCCGTTTGTTTTTATATTTTGAAGATTTATTATAAATAGATTATTGTCAAAATTTTATATTATGGATATATTTTCGATACATATTTAATACATTTATTGTAGTTAATATGATATGGTCATCTTCACAAAATATAAATAATGGCGGTGGTAGGGTTTGATTTATTGGTGTGTTATATTTATTTTATACTTGGAAATCTAAAATATGTTACTTTGTATTTTAAATATAATTCAGATCTCGTAATTAGATAATGGATACATCTCCAATACGTATTCGATACATATTCGATACAAATGTTATACATGTATTTTAGTTGTATTTGCTAATATTAATTTTTAATATATAATTTATACGTGATAGATATATCCTTAATAGTATACGCGTCATCTCGTCAATGGTGGTACCTTAATGCTTTCGAGATACATTTTTGATACATATCTGATACATTTAGGATACATCATCAATACATAGCAGAAACAACTTAAAAAATATTTATATATATATATTATAAATAAATATATATGTCTTTTAGATATATTTGTTAGATACATCTTTCATATACAATTAAAATATGATAAATATATCCTTAATACGTATTATTGATAAATATTTTATACAATTTACAGAGCATGTGGCATATTTTTATTTTAATATATGTTATAAATACATTTCAACTACCCGTAAATTATATATTCAATGTGTTATATATACAACTCACATACAAATACTATACATATACAATACATCGCTTATATATATCAGAAATAGTTGAGACGCATAATGAGAAATTGTTGCAAATAAAAAAAAATATTTTTATTTTTATTTTCTAGGACTACACGAGACCAATGTTCTAATTTTAATGCTAATGAAGTGGATAATATTGCTATGAGTTCTTTTTTTGTGTATATATCATGTATATTAAAGATATCTATATCGAGTAACATATAAAGATGTTATTGATGCGTGAATTTCAATTAAAGTATGTGATAGGTGTATCTTTAATTTAAAATATATTATATATACACCTCAAAGACAATAAAATATCAAATAATATCAATAACATTTTGATATTATATATACACCTCATAATTTATTATTTCTATGCTTTAATTTATAGTGAATAGTAACATATTAGAATGTTATTGATATTATTTGATGCGTGAATTTTAATTAAAGCACGTGATACATATATATTTTAATTTAAAATATATTATAAATACACCTTAGAGACACATAAATAATACATATTAATAATATATTTATTTATTTATAAATTTATGTTTGTTTTAGAAATATGAAAAAGTAATAATCAGGTATGTCCTTGATTCATATCTGATACATATCAGATACATAAATGATACATGTTTGAATAGTTTGACGAACTGACGCGTGACTGACGCACGGTTATGATGCGCGTGTCAGACGCATGTCAGACGCGTTTCTGACGCGTTTTTGACCTATTCTGACGCGTTTTTGACTTTTTTCTACCCTACTCTCCTTGCAACGTGTCAGCTTCTTGTGGAGTATGTATTTGATGTAATTTTTCAGATTTTGTATGTACTGATGTAATTATTTGGCTGATTAAGTAATGTTGTTATTTGCTTTCTTTTTTTGTATAGTTTTGTCATTTTCTCTTTTCTCTTAAAGCATCACGGCAACTACACCGAACCGAAAGGTTTACCAATTAATAGGCCCAACAACCCGTTTCCTCACACAACAAGAAAACTCCGTTTTTTCCACGTTTCCCCCGTTGCGCCGTTAGCCAGCCACCGCTATATTTAGGTCTCAGGCCACCAATTAACACACAAACAACAAAAAATCACACAATCAAATCAATTCCCTTCAAAACGACGGTCCACGCGACCTGAAACGACGGCCAGTAGAACAAAGCGAAATTTAGAGAATTGATGAGAAAATGCTTACAGAAGCTTCAACAAGAAGCTTCACATTTACTACCGTTAAATTTATTCACCGTCTGCGCATTTTAGCTGCATCCGCCGCTTCTCGCTGCTCTCCGTCACCATGTCCAGGTCATTTTATTTTTCATTTTCGCCTATTTATTTGCTTGTAGCTGTGATTTTATGTTCACTTGAAGTGAAATTGAATTTAGAATTTGGAAATTTTGAGCTAGTTTTTACTTATTCCGTTGTTAGTAATTAATTTCCGCATCTAAATTTATGTTAATTTCAAGAATTTAAGCTTGTTTTTATGTGAAATGTTGCTCAAATATTAGTCTTAAAATCTTAAAATTTCGATGCAGATTTTTGATGTTTCGGAATATTAAGGAAGTTGGAAGATTAATTAACTCTAATCGCGGACAGAGCAAATTAGAATTAAGGAAATATGCGACGTTAGATAATGCAATTGGCTTATTTTCGCATCAAGTCAGATCCTATAGTTCCCGATATAGGTGTCCTTATAGAGGAGGAAGATATTCGACATTATATGGATGCTATGGAATTAAGGAACATTTTCGCAAGAGCTGTGTTCCGTCTTCTAGGAACTATTCGGTTTCATCAGCTAGTAATGCGGCGACACACCAAGCTCAACTTGCTTTTAAAAGGTTTCTTAGAAAAGGTTCTGTCAGTGTCAGTGATCATTCTTTACCTCGTGTAAGTAAGATTGCTCAAGCTGTTAGCTTGGCTTTGACTCGCTCGCACCTGTTAGTACCTGGTGTTTTTGCATTGACATGTGGCCAGGTGGCATGGGCGCAGAGGGCGTCGGAAACAGAGGTTTATCCGTCACAGAATTCTTTGTATATGCGTGCTCAAGATGGACATGCTTTCGTTACTGCATTACTGCTTGGTGCTGTAGAAGGTTTTGTTTTGCTAGCACGATCTTTGTATTTGGCAGTCCTGTTTTCTCCTAGTTTGGTAATGGCACCATTTTTGGACTTTTGTGGACCACAATATAGGAAAATGTGGCTTCATATTGTTCTCCGCACTCTGGAACAAGCAGGTCCAGCATTCATAAAATGGGGTCAGTGGGCAGCTACACGGCCAGATCTCTTCCCCAGAGATTTATGCATGAAGCTTTCAGAACTGCACAGTAAAGCCCCCGAACATAGTTTTAATTACACTAGGAAATCTATTGAAAGAGCTTTTGGTCGCAAGCTTTCTGAAATTTTTGAGAGTTTTGAAGAAAAGCCTGTTGCATCTGGGAGTATTGCTCAAGTACATCGAGCCTCTTTGAGATTTAGATATCCAGGGCAAAAACAGAAAAATCCTATGGTGGTCGCTGTAAAAGTTAGACATCCTGGTGTTGGTGAATCAATTAGGAGAGACTTTGAGATAATCAACTTGGTAGCCAAAATTTCAAACTTTATTCCAACTTTGAATTGGTTGAGATTGGACGAGAGTGTGCAGCAGTTTGCGGTTTTTATGATGTCTCAAGTTGATCTTGCTAGGGAAGCTGCTCATTTAAGTCGCTTTATTTATAATTTCCGAAGATGGAAGGATGTTTCTTTTCCAAAGCCTGTATACCCGCTTGTGCACCCTGCTGTTTTAGTAGAAACGTATGAGCAAGGGGAAAGCGTCTCACACTTTGTTGACGAACTTGAAGGACATGATCGAATTAAAAGTGCGCTTGCTCATATTGGCACTCATGCACTTTTGAAAATGCTTTTGGTAATACTTTACACTTGTTGAATACTGGAAGTTGAAAATTGAACCTGTCATTTTATTGTCTCACTCATAGTCTTGCTTATGGAAAAGGGTAATTTCATTTTTCAGGTGGACAACTTTATTCATGCTGACATGCATCCAGGAAATATTCTCGTACGGACTTCTCAAAACAGTTCTAGAAAAGGTTTCTTTAAATCAAAGCCCCATGTCATTTTTCTTGATGTAGGCATGACTGCGGAGCTTTCCAAGAGTGACCGAGTAAATTTAATTGAATTCTTTAAAGCGGTTGCCCTCCGAGATGGCCGCACTGCAGCAGAATGCACGCTAAGATTATCAAAACAGCAAAATTGCCCAAATCCTAAAGCTTACATTGAGGTTACCTATCTGAAACATGATTTCCTTATATTGTTATTTGTTTTGTTATAGACTTCTCTCAGTTATTCTCTATTAGGATGGTAGAACTATATGCTATTTCTACTTGATAACGACGTTTGAGAAAATTGGAAAATGAATTAGTCTCTTAGGTGGTAAGAAGAGCGTAAATGGTGTCTTAAGGCTTGATAAATTAATATTCAAATGGTTATAATGTCATCAGTGTCATGAGGATAAGAGAAACAATTGCTGCTGTTGGGTAATTTGAATTGCATACATGTAATTCCATTTGTTTAATGAAATGGTTGAATTTTTTGCTGTGATATGGCTGTAATTAATTCTTTATACTTTTGATTCTTAAATTGATCTATCATGGTCTTATAACAAGGTCATGATCATTAGATTTAGAATTATTTGAGCATCAATTCTAAAGTCTTCTTATAACAGGAAGTGGAAGATGCATTCACTTTTTGGGGTACTGCAGAGGGTGATCTAGTTCATCCCGCTGAGTGTATGCAAGAATTACTGGAGAAAGTCAGGCGCCATAAAGTTAATATTGACGGAAATGTTTGCACTGTGATGGTGACAACTTTAGTTCTTGAGGTAATTTTGTTTTTCCAGTTAATGTTTATTTCCTCTGCATGATTCGATTTGAACTGAATGCACTCCACTACACGTAACACTGACACAGTCTTAAATGGGGTGAACCGGATTTCAATTTCTGTTGCTATTAGTCCGTATGAGAAAATGTGACTAAGGATGTTTGCTTTTGGTAATGATTTGTGTAGGGGTGGCAGAGAAAACTGGATCCTGGATACAATGTAATGCAAACGTTACAAACTCTATTACTCCGAGCCGACTGGGCGAAATCTCTTTCCTATACAATAGATGGGTTGATGGCACCATGAGATATGACTTATTTTGATGTTCTTTGATAAAATTTTGATAGTGCTAAGAATTAAAACTATACCAGTTCCCAGAAATAACAAAGGGAGTTTTTGTCCTCTTGGAATTTTAAGCGGTTTTTTTCTGTGCAATTTTTTCTCTGATGAACAATTTGTTTTTTCTCACCTCCACTTGGAAATACTGTAAACCCATAAATTAAAAAATCTGCAAATATTAGCTGTGTTACTGTGTGAAACTCTTTTTTTGTTGTTTTTTTATTTTATTTTCTTTTTGTATATGATAAAATGTGAATTTCTAGAAATGGCAGTGAAGTTGCTGCAAGTGCTGCATTTCTACAATAATTAAGCCTTTCTGCAAGTCAAATTAAAATAAAAAGTAAACAATGATAATCTGGCATCTTCTATTATATACAACCAATTAATTAATCACAATTACATACACCAGCTATAGCGGTAGCGCGACAATGAATGTTAATCTACATCTGCAGAAATTAGTGCTATTGATATCAAAATTTCTGCATGCTGCTATACATGCTATAGCAAATGATCAATACTGCCACAAAATATAATAAGTACAATAGCTCAAATGGCATTTAGTAGACTCATTTTACATCCCATTACCCGTTCTCACAGTTGACCATTTGGCTCACCACTGGTTCTGCAACGACATATAATATAAATAGTTCTGTTAGATCAGCTGTTATTCTGTTAAATCTCGGTAATAATATTAGCAATTAATAAGGCTCGAAATATTAATACAATCATGCACAACATGTTTAATAATGGCGCTTACTCCGCACATGTAAGTTCACGGATTTCATGCACAACATGTTTAATAATGGCGCTTACTCCGCACATGTAAGTTCACGGATTTCTTTGACTGCTCTGCTAATACTGTAAAGGGCCATCTTCTTCACCTGTTTTTTCGAAATAGAAACAAAGTGTTAATTCTCACATGGATGAGCATGAAGAACAGGCATGCTATGCTTATTTGATTGTGTGACAAACCTCGAGACTATCTGCTTTAGCTTTATGGTTCTCTGGAAGCAGACGAAGCTCGTCAACCAGTTGGATACATTCAGTAACATTTTCAGGAGAGACGAAGTCCAGGACCACATTAACACACGACTGCAACATGTATAACATAACAGATGAAATTGCTTATCGAGCTTTTAGATTCCTCATATATGGAATTACAGAACCTTGCACAATATTTCGATTGCAGGACACAATAGTCGAGCATATGGCTAGCACTTGAGACAATTGTCTTTCTTTTTTTAATAAAAAAATTAATCAATTTCATGCAAATAATGGTAGCTAAAGAAGTTCATAAGTTCGAGAACACAGAAGGAATCATTAGGGACAGAGTTGCAATCAATCAGAAAAGAACATGTACACACTACAATAGTAGCAGCGACTTACCAGTAACCAGCAGAATTTAGAATTGCTAATGTTGAAAATATGCAAATATCAATGTTAATGGAACAATAAATTAAAAAAAAGTTCCTAGCATGCACCCTAAAAGTCCCCCATGTCATAATACCTTAAGATTTTGAATTTGGTATGGGCATCCAGCAGGAATGATGACAGCTTCTCCAACATGTTGCTCAAAAGTCCAGGGTTCAATTTCTGCAAGGAACAAGAAGCCGGCATGTTATAAAAGCATTTAGACAAATTACATGAAAAATAAACAGATCAAAGGGATGCTTACTGAATTCTTCCTTGAGCCTCATTTTATGAATTGTATCGAGATAGAAGCTCTGATCAAGTATTTGATGACCAACCTATAGAATAACCAATTAGATCGATCTCTACCATGAATTGATATACTATAGAAGTTATAAAGCCAGCACGAACTTACGTGCTTCCTAAAGCCATACGTTTGAGTGAACTCATTAGAGTGCCTTCTCAAGTATTCAACAAGTTTTGGAACATCCTGTCTGCGGAAGACATCCCACCGGGATCCACAAGATTCAGCAGGTTTTTGCTTTCTAAACTGATCGGAACTTTCTCGATGCTTCCCTTGAAATTTGAGATTTTCTAACGCTCTAGAGTTTCTAACAGGGCCAACGAAAAACTTTGACACCTCAGTATCAGTATCTGTATCAGAATCAGAATCATCATCCCCATCAAGTAGCAAATCCCGATTTTTGATTTTAGAAGTATGTACTTCGCGGCTAGCAGCAGAGAACCAAGACATCCTCGCAACTTTCTTGTGTAGGCTCATTTCTTCTGTGATCATATCATGCATACCTACTTCTTCCATATTTTGTCCATCTAATGGTGCCACTCCATTCACTTGATTTTGTTCCTTGTGTTTTGTCATTAACTTTCTTATGTAATTAAGTTGTTCTGTTGATACAGGGATATCAGCAGTATGTGTCAGAATATTAACCTGCATCATAAAGGGATACAGTGAGTCACAGAACTGGTCTTATTTTCCTCTCCACCAAACATGTGAGGACTCTGGAGGAGTATTTCACGACAGGAGAATAAAAATGGATGAGATGGTGACCCTTGATCTCAAATATAGACCTTGCTGAACAATCTAGGTGAGGTGATCTTGTAAAGACCGACGTTAGTTTTCAGAGTATATGTAAGCAACCATTTTGGAATCATAGAAAAAGCAATTCAAGACCACAAAAGGAGGTTTGGCGAGCAAAATATGCTCATATTTAATTGATATTTGGATATAATTTTTTTGTACATATCTTGCATGATTATAACATTTTCGAGATAATTTTCCGTTCTAACGATCATAAACAGAATAAAAAGTGCACTAGATCCAAAAAAAATAGCAGACTTGAGTCGGCATAGAACAGCACAATGAAACTTACCACATCGTAGGAATCATATCGTAATTTTGTCACAGAATCAGCCTGTAAAATATTCTCACCACTACCATATGAAATATAAATAAACGGACCGAGGTCAGGCTTCATGAATTCTTGAGGCAATTCTGCAGCAATGTTTAAAACACCAGACACAGGATCCATATATTCTGGGAGTGGTAGAGTGTGAAGGATTTCAGCATAATGAGCTGGAAAATGTTCTTGAAATAAATGAGAAGAAAGCCAGCCCTTCAATTTAAGTCTTTCATGCCACATGTTGGCATGTGTTGGGCCTTTTAAGGAACCCATGAAAAGCTGCTTCACGCCAATTTCTACCTGCCACGTCAAATCAAAAATTTAACTCACACGCCGTTTTCTGAAACTATGATGCCATAAAACAATTTCAGCAGAGGCAGATATTACTGAGATGCCATAGCAGGTCTTACTTAATAGAAAATTCAGAAGATACAAATGGAAATGTTAATGTTACTATAAACAAAGGTCGAAATCAGAAGCCGTCTATCACAATTTCAAAAACCAGCAATTTGTACATTCTATCTATATGCACTTGCATTGTCCTGTGACCGGCTCCAAGCAGATTCAACATTTTCCATATAGTATAAAACTGAAGAAAGCATTTTGTGAAGTTATTAATTAAAGCAATCAAATATATCATATAGAACTCATGTTCTTAAGAGAAAAAAGTAGTGTCCTGCCTTTTTAGCTATTCGATTGAATTAGAGCAAGGAGCACCAATCGTTTAGGTAATCTTGGGAAAATTTCTTGCAAAGGAACATTCAAACCAGAGTCAATGTTTGCATTTCTACTTCTAAGCAACAATTATGCACTTTCAACTGATAATATGTCTTATTGTAACATGTGCATGGGCATATAAAATAAGCTTATGGACTTCACAAGTCCAATATTGCAGTTTACCGAACCAGTAAGGCATAACATGATGAACAGCTTAGAAAAAGAGAGGGAGAGTAAATATTATCACTTAGGGCATATTTGGATCAATTCTAGTGTAGAATTCATTTCATTTCTAAATGAATTCTATTTGAAAATCATTTGAAAATGAATTTTAGTGTTTGGTTTTTTGAATTTTAAATATGAAATTGATTTTAAATGAAATAAAATAAATTGAATATTGTATTTTGAGTGTAAATGCACATTTAAATTGTGAAAATTCATTTGAACCAAACGCATATCTTGTAAAAATTCGATTGGATTTTATAAAAATTGTGAAATTCATTTAAACCAAACAATACCTTAATCTTAAACAAATATATAAACAAGCTAACTATATTATGACATTGAAAGTAATTGAGAACTCTTGCTAACCTCAAACCAGTCCAAGCAATCAGCAACCTGCTCGGTCTCAGATTTGGCAGCATTATTTTTAAGGTAAGTGCAGAACATGACTATTGGGTCCCAACTCAGATCAGATGCCCCCTGAAGAACATTACGAACTATTACAGGTTGACCTTTGCCCCAGTGCTTTTGAAAGTGTTCGAGGTTATCCCTGTGAATGTCCTTAACAGTAGGATAATATAGAAAGTTGTCATTAGATTGTTCTCTTGCAGCTGCTTCTTGCATCTGCATATTCCCATCAACTTCACAATTGATATCCACACATAATGAGCAGCGAGAAAAAACATCTATAGTTTCTGGCAACTCATAACAACCTATAAACTCCTCTGAACTTATTTCCAGTTCCTTGGTCCAACTTGAGGGGAAAACACAACATAATTCAAGGAGATTATTGCCACAACCACCAAACTCTGTCGGCGGACAAGGTATGCCACCATTACCATCAGATACTTTCGAACTGGGACATGACATAGAACATTCAACATTTTTCCTGCCATTGTTCTGTTTATAAACACACACTGATTTCATTTCCAAATATTGGTTTCCAGACATATCAGCTTTCTTTCTAGTAGGACACTTGCATAGAAGGCCTTTAACACTCCCACGTAAGCTCCCTTTAAAGATGTCCCGACAACAATTTAAGCAAAGGTAATAAGAACAGCTTGGGCAGCTTCTATGGAAATCAACAATGAAAGTCTTACAATTGTTGCTGCTCCAGGAGTCAAATTATGCAGCAAAGAGAAATGGGAGAATTAAATTTTATCTGAAGTATATCAATTACATAATAACATTTTAAAAGAAGAGAGCATACCAAGCATACTGCTTGCTGCATCCAGCTTCAGCCTGCTGGACTTGAAGATCAGATGGTTTCTGGCCTGTTACACAAAGAACAAGATCAGAAGAACAATCCCCCGTGGGAAAGCAGTAAAAGATTAAACCAAAAGATGAATACGCAGAACGATCATGACTACCTCTTATTTTTGCCTCTAATTCTAGCTCAACGCTCTGATCTTGATTTATTTCTTTCAATACAGGAAGGAGCATACAGATCAAATAATGAAAATACAAAACTTTGTTGACTTTACTCTTGTCCTTGGAGATGCCCTGAACAAATATGTTTGCATAAGTTCAAATTTGTGAGCATAGAATGCAATTGAATTAGTTCATATCTAGATAAATTAGATATCAGACCTTACATTCAATGTCCCTACTTTGAACTGCTGAGCAGGTCTTACAGGTACAAGTTCCACGGCAAACTGGACATGCAATCTTAACTTCTTCTTGCATATCAAAGTACCTAAATTTCATTAAAGCATCATGAATACTAGTAAGATTTCATGCCATCCAAATGTTTCGGTTCCTAAAAGTGTATTAGGTTCGTATTTGCCGATTCACGGAACTACATTAACAATGAGCTTCAAAGTCCTATTTTTTTTACTCTCTTTTAATACCATTCTGATCAAATGCTTTCGAACTAATAAAACAAAATAACGAAATTAGGGACAAAAATAAAGCAATATAAACATACTGTTTTTTGATGCACTCCATGCAAAAGAATTGCTTCCTGCAACTAGAACACCTAATTAAACTCTTCAATCCAATTCTCCTACACCAATGGCACTTTTTCCTCTTCCCTTTTCTCAATCTCACTATATCCTTCTTGAAAGGCACAACCTAAATCAAATCAACACAAATATAGCTCATTAACCGAAATTTAAGACAGCAAAGTAAACGGTTAGAATAATAGGTAATGTATATAAAAAAAAAACAACCTGCAATGGACCGGCCGGCATTGGCTCGATATTTTTAGACCTAAAACACCTTCTAGTAAGTGCATTAAAATCAGCAGCAACAGCTCCGATTTTGATATCGCACCGACTAGTAGAACAAGAACCACCTCCATTGCTAAACTTATGTTTAGCAGGAGAAATTGCCATCAAACCATTAGGCAAATCTCTCATTAACTCACCTTCTTCACTATTACTACTACAGTCCACGTCGTCATCATCATCATCATCCCCATTACCATTATTAATTTCCTTAACTACATTGTTCTTGATATTTTTCTTTTTATTTTTCTTTTTTTTATCAACTTCTCTATTCAAAACCATTCTAATCAACTCCAATTGCAAATCCCCTCTACTTTCACCCCCCAATTGCTTCTTCTTCTTTTTCTTCCTCCATTTCCCCAATTTCTGTGCCCTAATTCCACCATTTTCATCAGAAATTGAATCCACATTATTCTTCAATTTCTTGCTATTAATATAATTCCTCTGTATCTTCAATGACTCCGGTACTTTTCTCTTGTACTGTCTATGCCTACCTTGAAGATGATGAACTTCGCAGAGCTTTTTGTCCTCCAATACTTTCCGATTGCACCGCCATTGCCGGCCGTCTGTTCGCTTGCAACGGAGGTGCTCCGGCAACGGCTCGTTCTTCGCCTCCATTAATCAACAGAGATTGAGATTATTTTTTTTCCAATTTTCTCGAGAAAGTGACAGAAATTTTCTCGATGGAAAGAGTGAAGTGAGGGTTTTAAGAAAGGGCATTTATGTGAGTTTTGAGTATTGAGAACTGATGGCAAAAAGATGTAATTATTGGGAAAAGGGAAGTCTAATTTGGTCTTAAAAATTGTTCAAGTTTAGTCAGTCACGATCCTTAATTAGATTAGTAAGAGATTCCACACAATTTGAATCTTTTGATGAATTGAAATTCTTTTTGTTTTTTATTTTTGTTCTGTTGATTTTTTGGACTTGATTGAAAAATTCTGCTGTTTTTTGGACTAAATTGTAGAATTCTGCAGTAACAGAATCTGAATGTGGAGCTACTGTGATTCAATTACGGTTTTCGAGGGGTTGAATTTTAATTTTGTGATTTGTTTGTGCACAATGTGAGAATTGGAAGGTGTTAAAAGTTATCAGAAAATTTAAGGATTTTGCAGAATGTAATTTATGTCAGCTTTCATTTGCTGTGATTTTTGCAGTTTTAATATTTGTTTCTGCAACTGATATAAGTGAATATATATTTTTTGCATGATTATAATCTGTAATTTCTAGTATTTCTCTTAGCTTTAGCTCGTTAACTAGGTAACACCGACATGGACATGAACGTAAAAAAACATGACATTTAAATACAGCGAAACAGTATTGTTTTAATATTTTCTGTGTCACAAATAAAATTTTATGTTCGAAATGTCAAGTTCTCGACACGTTTCTGAGACAGGAAACGCCGGTCGAATGAAGTGTACCCGCTGCCTATTGATGTCTTACTTTTTGTTCCTAATGCAACAAGTTAATATAATACCCCTGTATTGGTAAGTTAGATTAAGCATTTGGAAATGTGTTTTAATTCTTTTAAATTTTTTAATGACACTTGTACATGATCGCGTCCTGATGTGCAACATTTGACATTGGACTATAATAAATTGACAGATTTGTCAATGAAAAAAGAGGCCTTGTTAAGTTTAAAGGCAATTGTAATAACTAAAATAAGTAAACGGAGCTGTAGAGCAGATTTTTTCAGACAACACAAGCAAATTAGTTTTTCTTTTCTGATATTCAATAAATTTTCATTATAAATAATCAGAAACTGTCATTTAGTAAAATATTCGTAAAAGTTTGACAGCCAATCTCGATAATATGGCAAGAAACGACCATTCTACACTAACACATACGTTGTTTGGTTTCCAGATCTCTTTGTAAAAATAAAAGACTGATTTAAGATATATTTTTATAAGATTGAGCAATCTTCAAATAAACATCGCCCTCTCTCGAATTCAAATTTCTTAGACTCGTAATTTTATCTATAGCGTTGCCTCCAATTTGAAATATAGCGCCAAATTCGATAACCAGATTTGATCACTTTTTAACCAACTAAAGCTTTTTTAGTTTTAAAAGCTCAACTGATTTAGGCTCAAATGCACTTAAAATCCTGACTTCCCTGTGCAAGCAAACTAAATAGTAACTCGTAAAAAATGTGGTGTTTGCTGTTACAAACTAAACGAAAATAAAACACCAGAATAGTTATATGAATGAAATGAAAACGATAAAATTATATTTTCAAAT
The DNA here is from genome assembly GCF_937616625.2 of Mercurialis annua. NCBI lineage: Eukaryota > Viridiplantae > Streptophyta > Magnoliopsida > Malpighiales > Euphorbiaceae > Mercurialis > Mercurialis annua. Next base: position 2,241,039 of record NC_065570.1, on the reverse strand, counting down.
ACTTATAAGTGTCTCTGAAAACAGAAGTAAAACTGAAATACTTAAAATTCGATAAATTTCCGTATATCATAAGTTACAATTGCAAGAAGAATCAATATAGAATATTGGCATAGGTTGAAACGAAAATAAAAATAAAAATTATAGAAGACATGTGATTACTTATTGGATTCTGGAGAACCTATTCATGATAATACAAATTAGACCTGTCTAGTACTAGGATTTGGATTACTGTATAATGTGCTTCTTTTTGTTTGAACATTAACCAGAAGAACAACTTTTCATTACAAAATGTGTAAAGTACATCAATGCCATGGGCTTCTAAATTTTAAAACATTTACACTTGCTCAAACTTAACTAATGCATTAAAAAACCAATTACATTAGTTTTTAATTAATATTTTTTGCATCCATTTCAATATTTATAGATTTGCAATCAGCATCCTCTTGTCACTTGTGAATCTGGCTGTGACATTGCTCACCTTGCCATGATCAGACAAAATGGTTGGTCGACAAATTTATCGTGACCACTTGAAGATATATCGATCTTAAGAAGACCTTCGATCGGCTTAAACTTACATTTCGGCATTGCACGAGTAGAATGCTACTAAGTTAAGTAAAAGCGCGAACCTAAAAGCGAGGCAAGCTGGATTTCTTTTAGCGAATCCCATTTTAAACTAGTTATGAAAGGCTGCGCGATGCTCTATTAATTGATACAAAACTAATAAATAAATAAAATGAAATCGATGAAACAACTAAAATAAATAAAACAACCGTTAAATTTCATCTAACAGCTTTAACGGTCCACAACAACCGAACCAACCAACCAACCAATCCATCATTTTCTTTTTCTGGTAAATGAGATCACCGAGTCATTGTCATTGGTATAAAATAATTAAGCTGCACTTTATAAACTTAAAATTTAGATTAATGAGCTTAAAATAGCATAAACAAAGAAATATCTAAAGAAAATGTAGGCACCAATTTATCCAAAAAAAAAATGTAGGCACCAATAAATCATAAAGTAAAGTGAAAATGAGAATTTACTTACTTTTTCTAAAGAATTTGTTGAAAGAATTATTCCAGAAAAGTGAAAAACATAATTGAATGCAGCGCTGGTGAAATCATCGATCCCACATTATCAAATAAAGAAATTTTAAAAAAAAAAGAATTAGAAGTTTCATCAACGCTGCACTCAATGATGTTTCTCCTATCTGGTTGGATTATGAATTGCAAATAATACCTAAAAGATTCTTAATATTTATAGCAACAACGTTGTAGTACATCAACTCTTTGTAGTTGTACTATGTTAATCACATTACTGGATCTGGATGTAATAAATTTATTTTATTGTACTGCATATTACATTTGTACTTACCTCTTGTACTGCATTTCCCAAGTTCAACCTTCATCTCTCTGCATCTGATTTTTTGTTTTGGTTTAAAAATATGTTGTTATGCTTTTCTTAGCATTACAATTTCTTGATATAGTTTAATTCTTTTTATTTGGTAGGTCCAATTTTAGTTTAGTTGCTTAATTTTATATAAAACCTTAATGTTTTATTAGTCAACCAACTAACTTTGTACTAAGTTTGTAATGGAATATGTTGATGTAAATCTGTAGAATTTTTTTAAAGATGAAAATTAATTCAAGACAAATATAATATTATATATCATACTAAATACTCCCTCCGTCCCATTTCAGAAGGGACATATCCCATTTTTATTTGTCCCACTTAAGAAGGTCATATCGTGTTTTTTATGCCAATTTATATGAATTTTCCTTTTCTACCCCATTTCTCTTTCCATAATTAATGACTATTAGCTTATACACAAAATACAACACTATCATAAATAGGGTAAAATAAGAAAACACTATAATAATTAATGCTTTCTTAATATATGTGAAAAAGTCATTTGTCCATTCTTAAACGGGACGGAGGGAGTATCATTTTCATAGCCTACTGAAATAAATATTAGGGATGTTACAAACTGAAGTGAACCAATCCAACCAAGAATTAATGGCTAGTCAACTTTTTTTTTTGATAAATGATAATTGTATTAGCACGTCCATAAAGCCGTGAAAGGCAGAAGGCCGAAGCCAAAAAGACTATGATCTTTTTAAAAAACTTGTTCGGTTTGACTTAATTATTAAAAACATTCAAAAAATTATTTAATTCGGTTTTAATATTTTGAAAACTATATATATATATATATATATATATATATATATATGAAAAGAAACATTGTTTTTAAATAAATAATTTTTTGTATTTCAATAAAATTGAAAATCAAACTGAATTAAACTAAATTGTATCCCTTTAATACAGTTATATTTTTAAATTTAATTAGTTTTAGTATGTTTCACTACCAAATATAAACGAAGGAACTAACAAATTTATATCCATGGGAGTTCCAAGTTCAATTCTCCAACCCCATTGTAATAAAAAAATTCACCATGGAAAAATTAAAAACAAAAATAAAAATCAGGAGATTAAATAATATATACAAATTCATTGTCAACCATAGATTATATACACTTGCATGTTCTATGAATTAGTTATTTACAAGAAATGTATCTTACAGAAAGATTCGAAAACTTGCAACAAAAGAACAGAATCGATAATTACACCAGAAAATGTAAATTAATTTGATCTATTTCGAAAAATGATCTTACCCTGAGCATCTTCATGCACAATAGGCAAAACATCCTGAGGAGGAACATACCAAATCTTCGGCTTCTCTAATCGCTGACCAATTCGAGCCAATTTATCCGCCGCTCTATTCCCTTCTCTATAAACATGACTAACCATGCAATGATCAAGTTCCAGGATGATCATATTAATATCGCTCACGTGCTTCTGCATTTCTGCACATCTAACCTCTCGTTTTTTCACTACAATTTCCAACAATGTCTCCGCATCTCCTTCGAGCCACACATGGCTCCATCCGTATTCTAAAACCAACTCAAGACCGCGTTGAAGTGCAGCCAATTCTGCGATCGTGCTCGTTGTTTTTCCGATGGACTCGGCGTAACCGAGTAAGAATTCTGCTTTGTGATTCCTGAAGATGCCTCCGATGCTTCCTTTACTCTCCCTGCCTTTGCATGAGCCGTCGAAGTTTAGTTTTGTCCACCCGATCTTAGGTTTTTCCCATGTTACCGGGACAGGATTTTTGTGGCAGTTTCTGATTAATATGCCAAGCGGGTTTTGTACTATTTTCTGGCTCCGAAAGATTTTCATATACGGCAACATTGTACATATTAAAATTTTCAAGATTATTTAAAAACAAAATATAACTCATAAACTAAAGATGGAGAAAAAAATTAATTGAAAAGCTTGGAGTTGAGTGTTGGATTAATGATATTTGTGATTCGAGAAAAAGGGCTGCATTGGATTTGAAGCAAAGATTTAGTCCATGTTCACCATTGAATTCTAACTGTAAAAATCTAATGTAAATTCTATTGCTAAATTTGTATTCTTTGCATGCACAAATGTTAACGCCGACGGTTAATATTGAAGATAAAAACAGCAAAAGTTAATTGCGGAAAAGGTTAATCCGGTCCTTAAATTTGTGATCCAAACTTAAATGACTCACTTTCAACTATTTTGCAATTAAGAACAATATTCTCAATTGTTAGGTCTATTATGGACAATATTTGTTGTTTTTCGATCAATAAAGAATAAAATTAGGTCATTCAGGTCCCTGAATTTGATCATATTATTCTTAAATGACCCAATAATAAAAAATATTGTCCTTATTTATTTGACCTGAGTTATAAGTTGAAGGACCCATATTGACTCTTCGCTCAAATTTAATTTGCGAGAACTACGGACAGAGCGGTTGTATGGCTAAATTCATGGCTTTAAAGCCCAATTATTATTCATGGGAGCCTATTGGCTGGCCTTTGAAATTTTTTATTTTATTGGCCCTTTTACTTGTTTTATATTTTAATTTTAATTTTTTTGGTTTGCATTTTTCTTATAATTATAGAAGAGTTCTAATTGCTGCCACTACTGATAAAATAGCACTCTAAATAATTGTATTCTAGCTTAAATATTAAGATATCAGTAATTTTAAACCATTGATAACATATCAAAGCATTACTATTATTTTTTTATTATTGTTGTTCTTAATTAAGGTGAAGTTATTGAATTCAGAAGAAAGAGCTAGTATAAATAAGTTAATTTTTTTAAAATCACCAATAAATTTTATGAAAACAATAAATAAAGATAATATGATTGGTTTAAATGCTGGAACTCACAAGTGTGTTAATTAAAATTACATGTTTGGAGATTTAAAAAACAATTCTATCTTTTCAGCAGTTCAAAAATTATCATGGCCAAACGATAATTTTAAAATTGTTGATACCAATCTTGACTCACAACTGAACAATTCAATAAATCTAAACTAAAAAAAATAAAAAGTTTTGTTGATGCCATATTTACAATGCATAAATTAGTTATGCATTAACATTGAAGGCAAATTGCATCTAACATCTAAATAAACAAAAAACATAAAGAAAATTTCTTCACATAACTATTTCCTCAGAATGCATTCTTTTTGCCAATTAGCCACAGCCAATCAAGAGCAACACCAGCAAATATGCCTCCCAAGAGGAACACCACAAGCAAATTACCCAAAGCATTTTGCTCCGGTCCCTGCAAAACCAAACCGAACCGAAATTTTCATAAGAAACTGAAGATAAATTAAGGGTGTAAAGAGTCGAGACAACTTGAGATTGACTAGAAATATACTCGAATCCGACACGAGTCAAGCTCGAGTTCAAGCAACTTGAATTAATTATCGAGTCGAGTTCAAAGTCCAAAATACTTGACTCAATGAGCTCGCGGTAATATTTGTATAAATAATCGAATCGAGTCGAACTCGAGTTTCACTTATTCCACCTAGTTCAAACTCCAAAAATGAAACTCGAGAGTTCGAACTTCAGATTTTAGAATAGAGTCGAGCTTGAACTTGGCAGGACTCGCCTCGATTACACCCTAAGATAAAGCACAATAATAACTAGATATGAATTTACATATTAAGAATACAAACCTTGTAGCCTTTGGGTGCCACAGTCATGACACAAACAGTGAGATAGCCATTAGTTAATCCCAAAAATGAAGTGAGCATGATCATCCATCCTTGATCAGCGTATTTTGCCGTGAAGTAAAATGCAGGAATTAGTAGGAAACGTAAAAGAATTGAAATCATTAGACCCTTTCTTGATTCCATTTTGAGGCATTTCACTAGAGGAACATATCTTCCAATAAGATCCCAGAAATTGTACATTGCTATCAAAACCACACCATACCTGAAAAAATCCAAAATTAAGTCAGCCATGTCATTAGGGTCAGTAGTGTGCAAAAATCGAATCGTACCGAGCTAAGAAAAAGACTATTCATAAATGACGGAGTTGACTCATTATAAATGCGGTCTAACCAAGAATCTCGGATAAAAAACGTACCAATCGCCCAACTGATGGTCACCAGTATCTTCCATTAAGAATCCAGGGAATATAGATAATGTGAGCACATAGATTAGAAATAAATCAAGTGCATAATCAATATTTTCTCGGAGCAATTGTTTAGTGCTCAATCTTTCATTGAGTTTGAGATCATCTACACCCTACATAATAAACCACAATGTTTTAGGATTAGATTTTCAAACTCATAAACATAAAGATTGAGCATTAGAAATTTGCAGTACATCTTTTGTTTGAATTCCAGCAGCTGCAAGATCAGCTGAGACAGTTTTTGATCCTTCTGAAGCTGCTTTCGCTCGGTAGTACTTGACGATCGGCAGTTTGGGGAAGATAAATGCATACATGATGAAGCATAGAAACTCCAGAAATGCGGAGATGGCTAAAAATAAAACTGCAAAAAGATTGAACAAAAATGTCATCAAAAGTCTCATTTATGGATTCAGATAGGGGTGTAAATGAGTCGAGCTACTAACGTTTAATTTCGAGTCGAACGTGAGTATCAATTAAAAAGACTCGTGAAGCATCTTACATACTTACATTTTCAACAAGTAAGTTATTCTTTGTTGAACTCAAGTCAAGTACGAATTCGAACACGACTAGCTAGAATGTTGTTTGAGTTCGAACTCGAGCTTGACTATGTAAAGTCCATTTGAGCTCGAGCTTGAACTTGAGGTGGAATAACAAGTTCGAACTCAAACTCTAGCTTGTCAACTACTCTAGATTCAACAACTATGGAATTCCATAAATGTTTAGTTTAACTGTCACATACCAACTCCCTTTCGGAGCCCATCATGGACCTTATCAAATGCTGCTTTTGTAATTAGCCTCAAACCAGAGGTTAGAGCTCCTGCTGCAGCCATCCCACCAAAGAAAGACTATAGGACATAAAACAAAAATTCTATAATCAGCCTCACAATAACTATACGAAAACGCCAACACAGAAACGGAAAACAGCAAAATGATATCTTTTACAAGTATAGATAAAAGATATATAGTTATGAAGTTTCAGAAGTATTTTCAAAAACAAAAACAGACAAAACATATGATTCGAGAGCAACATAGCAAATAACTAAAGGCACAATAAAGAATTACAAGTAGGACTGACCTGAATGAATTCAGGGCACATGAAAGATAAGTCTCCAACCATACCACCCTGAACATGAGCATCAGCAAGTCCAAAAACTGCAACTATAGCACAAATACCAAGAAACGTTCCGAGATCTCCTTTCCCGGATGTAATCAAGGCCATCTGTCATAATTCCATCAAAACAAAATGACCTAAATTAGTCGAAAACATGTCGAATCAAACCATATCGTAACAAAATAGAGCGTTATTCAAACTTACAATCATGAGCATGAAAGTACTTATTGCAAAAAGTATGTATCCAGCTATGTTCCTCTTCCTGGTATTAATCCTTGACTCATAGTATGCAAGAATTGCTATTGTCCCAAGTGCAAACGGTTGGTAAACCAGAGTAAGTACCCTTGAAGGATGGTAACTCTTCAGATAAACAAAAAAAAACAGTAAATTTCTGAATTATCACAAAACAGACAAAGTAAAAACTTTTTGGTGAAAAGGACTCACTCCGCTGAGCCGAAGCTCAGAATCATTGTCAAACCTCAGAATCTAGACTGCCCGCAGGCTAGGTAGCACGGACACTTCATTCAATCGACGTTTCCCGTTTCGGAAACGTTTCGGACACGAAACTTCATTTTATACATAGGAAACTTTAAAATTATACCATTTCGCCGTGTCCAAGTGTCCCGTTTTCCCGTATCCGTGTCCGTGCTACCTAGCACGCAGGCAGTATACCTAGCAAATCCGGGCTATAATGGCCGAGCAGTCCAACTCCAACCACTCCATATTTAAGAAAATGCGTAGCCGGAGTTAGAACACATGATCATGGCAACTATATGGCTGAGAGTTAGACCACTTGACCAAACCCGTTCGGGTGACTAAGCAAAAACTTTAAGGATGATAAACAAATTTTTTCTACTCACCGCAGGGAACAAGTTGTAGTAGTAATCTCCAATAGTTAACATACTGTTCCATGATGCAAGTGACCCAATTCCAAGAACCCAACAAACAAAAATTGCTTTATATTTTCCCTGTAAATCAAGAATATTAAATAAACTCCATGATATTAAACTAAACACAATGAAAAATAATTGTGACCAGAAAAAAAACCTCGAGCCTCGCCGGAGCCGCTTCTCCGGCACCGTTTGCAGTTGCCATGATACCCTGAAAACACAATCAAGATTATATATTTACTAAGATTATATCTAGAATCAAATTCAAAGAACAATGATACATTACAATTATATTATATAGTTTTAATACAAAATATTAAAGCCGGTCCATGATTATCAAGATCAGAAAATTAAAAAGAAAATCAAGTGTACCCTTTACTTTAATGGCCGCTGGTAAAGCTGAGCAGTATAGTATTGAGTGTATATACTGCAGAATCCAAAATTAAAGGAAGATTCTTAATTCATTTGCTTTTATAAAGTGATTTTGAATTGTCAAACCAAATAAAAATAGGAGTTTGAGAAAATTTGGAATCTTTGATTTGATGATAAAATTGGAATATTTGAGAGCCAGTTAAATAGAAGACTCTTAACAGAACAGATTCTTTAAGTATTTTAAAATGGTAAGAATCCTGACGAGTGTAGAATTCAAATTGCCATAAAAATCGGGTGATTTGTTATTTATTTGTGGAAATTTTAAAAATTTGTAGTAATTAAAAATTGAGGGAGTTGACATTGCCACCTAAGGATATTGAAAATAACAAGAAACAAATGAGATGTGTATGAATGTAGAAATTTTATCGGCAGAAACAAACTTATGTTCATATTACGTTTATTTTATTAATTAACAAATTACACTCAAGTGATATTTCTGCTAAGGTTATGGGAGTAAATTTTTCACAAACATCAAAAATAAAAAATTCAAAAAAAACTTTATTTTTTTTGATAAGTGAAGAGGGAGAAATGTTTGTGGGGGAAATTAAACCTACGACCTTAAATGTCTAGCGTCTATACTATTTGAGTGTAGATTTGTTCATTGGATGGACTTGGGCTGGGCCCGATCCGGACTTGACAGGCTTTATTAATTTTATTCAAGTCCAAATTCGCCCCGAGTTCGGTTTTGCACTATATAAATGCAGGTTTGGACTGGATTTTTTCGAACTTATATAAAAAAATGTATCGAAAAAATTCGAATCTACCTAGAAAATAATGGGATTTTTTAATATTCGGGCTCGAACGCCCATATACCCAGAACATGTCTATTTGAGTGCACTATGTGGTATTTGTTTATTATATAATTTAATAATAGAAATAAATAAATATTATGTTGTCAAATAGATGCTATATTGAATTATTAGAGTATGCATTCAATCTGAACCACATCAAACTAAAATTATAAAATATACAACAAATTTAAATTAAGTTGGTTTGATTTGGTTGACATTTTTAATCTGATTTGTTTATTTTATTTTTATTTATATTAAATTAAGCTAATTTTTTTATTTAAAATTAAACCGGAATAAAAAAACATTGCTTATATTATAATAAATCAAATCAAGTCAAATTTATTAATTTAGTTCGGTTTAGTTTTATTTTTGGGCAGTTATAGTTTATTAAAAAAATGGGATGGTAAGTAGCACATGAATAATTACAATATGAATGCAGAATAGAGCATTCACACGCTATTTCACATGCAAATTGTTTCCCATTGATTTTCGGCAAAAACACTTATCACACTTTGTTTTTCAATTGAGTTTTTCTATTTTCATTAGTCATAATTTAAGTCCCTGTATTTTAATTTTATATACATTAGATCTCCCCATTACACAAATAAAAAGGATACATTCCACTGTGTTGTTAATGCGATTAAAATATAAAATTATTTCCTTATTTTAAAAAAAATTGGTTTCTGCATTTTCATATTTGTTTAAAAGTGCAAGTTCTTAAATCAGTTTTTTGGTCCGACTTGACGTTGTTTATAATATATTTTAGGTCAAATGTCGTAAAAAAGCCAAACTTTTCACAAAAGTCCCGACCTTTCAGTTTTGTCGATTTTGGCCAAAAACTGATTATTTGGTTTCACAAAAGTCCTGACCTTTCAATTTTGTCGATTTTGGCCAAAAATATATTATTTGGTTTCACAAAAATCCTGACCTTTCAATATATGTGCATGCCATGTAGGCGCCACATAGGCAAATTGAAAACAAATTGAGAGCTGGCCAAAATTGAAACCAAATAATCTGTTTTTGGCCAAAATCGATAAAATTGAAAGGTCGGAACTTTTGTGAAACTTTTATAAAAGATTTGGCGTTTTTACGACATTTGGCTTATATTTTATGATGAATGATGGAGAAACCCAATGTTTACAATTAATGTATATAAATTGTAATAAAGGGATCTAATTCAATAAATATAATAGTACATGGACTCAAATATGCATTTTGCCTTAATTTTCTTTTTTTAGTACTTTTGACCTGTTTTGATTGGTTGTTATGTATGGAAGTTCTTTTTTCAGCGCAGCAGATCTCGTAATGTTGGAATGCGCAACATATTAAATACCAAAATAAAGGTCTGAATCTGATCAGGATTTTCTATTCTATCAGCTGCCCAATCCTTCCTTCCAAATGTACAGACTCAGTAGCCACTAATCTGTCTTTTTATAGTATTTACTTTTACAAAACATAATTTCTAAATTTCTATGAGTTATAATACGACAACTCGTCTGTTAAAAAAAATAGACCTAATCACTTAAAAACCCTCCACGTTGTAACTTTTTTTCGTTTATACCCTGACGTAGGAATTTTTTCAATTGTACCCTATTTCGAGTTTTTGGATTTCAACTTTACCCCAATGAGTTAATTTAACCTTTTTATTTGAAAAAATATGTGAATTAATCCTTCACTTTTAACATGTATTCCAATTAAATATTAAAACTATTAATAATACAAAAACACCATCTTTCTCAAAAATTTCAATTAATAATAAAAAACATAAAACAACACCACCAAAGTCTTTTTGTACAACAACAACGCCAAAGTCTTTTTGTCCGACACGTAGCTGTTTCCTCTGAATTCGGACAAGAGGAGGATGTTTCTAGCCACGGTGGCGGTGGCCGTAGACTCTCTGAAGAACATAAATTGTTTGTCGGTAATCTTCCCTTTAATGTTGACAGTGCTCAGCTTGCTGGTTTGTTTGAAACCGCTGGAAATGTTGAGATGGTTGAGGTATAATTTTCTATTTTTCTCAAGTTTTTCTTTTTTGCTTTCTGGGTATGTTTGCTTTTGAAGTTCTAGTGATAAGGGTACTTCAATTTGTTGAAAAGATTAAAAATGTTAGTATCTGTTTTGACAAAATTAAGGATGGTAATAGAGTTGGTTGAGTTTTTTTCATTTGAACATTTATTAAGTTAAAGTACTTGTTTGTATTTGTCCAAACAGAAAAAATATGATATAAGCCTTCTATTTAATTGTTTTTAGTGTTTTCATCCTTAAATTAATTAGTTTGTCAAAAATTTTAAAACTGGGGTAGAGTTGAAACCCAAAAACCCGAAATAGGGTACAATTGAAAAAATTCCTACGTCGGGGTATAAACGAAAAAAAATTACAACGTGGAGGGTTTTTAAGTGATTAGGCCAAAAAAATACATAACCTCGGAGTGTTTATCTCATAAAATAATTATATAATATCATATATATGATAAATCAATAAGTATTGTGATAGAGAATCTTTTAACTATTATTTAGTTTTTTAATTTTTAAAAATTCCGTTTGATTAACGCACAATCAGTTTTTTGCGCGAATAAATGACATGGCGATTGCATTGAATAATTTTCTGAGGATTTAACCTAAAAGAGATCTAAAAAGTATAGTTTATAATAATAAATATGTCATTTATAAATAAATATAAATACAGTTTGATCAAAAAATGTATAGAAACACATTCAAGAACATACAAAAAGTACATAACAAAAATTTCAATCAAAGTAGCTTGTTTCCAATTGCGTTGATAATTTTTTTGAATGTGCAATTCGACAATTCATTCAATAATAATTAAATAGTTGATTACTTAATTTTTATTAAAAAAATATTAAAAATTGTTAGAATTGGCGCCTATAATTTTATTTGATTTAAGAATCAGTTATTAAATATTTGAGATTATGATGGATAATAATACAAATTTTATAAAAGAAAAGTAACATTCAGGAAGTAAGATTAAAAAATCATAAAAGTAGTAAAAGGATTCTCTTATATTTGTGTTCATTAAATAACAAAAAATGGTCCACCGCCGACTAATAAATTAATCGACAATAAACTAATTAAAATTTAAATAAAAAAATGAAAAAGAATAAAAAAAAAAAAAAAAAAAAAGGAAAGCGATTATAATTCTAAAGAAAAAACAGTTGTAAAATCTAACATTCTTAATTAATTCAGTCGGATCAATATGCATGTTACTTGAAACACATAAAACAATTGCATTGGATATAAGATCAAGAAACGAAACTTGTTTCGGAAACGTCCATTGGCTCTTAATCCCCTAACGCCATCTAGATCGAAAGTTATGATTTTCTTCCTTATGATCTCAATTAGATGATAGCTTATTCTCATGACTTATGTTTTCTCCAAACTTTATGAGAAAACCAGATAATACTTCTTATGAGATTAAGAAAGAGACCTAACTATATATACTCCTTAAAGAGTTCAACGGGCTCCCATCAAAACTCGTTAACTCCAGCTTGCACTTTATCTTCCACACATAAATAGAGTCCAGCCCATCTTTATTTGATCATTCAGACTTAGTAACGCACTTGCCCATTAACAAAGCCCATACCTTAGAGGCCCATATCAGAATTAAAAATTTCAACATTCTCCCACTTGGAAGTTATTAAAACAATAGTAGATATAAATTTTATGATCAAATTCAAAATGCATTGTATATCTTATAGGTCACAATTTCTTACTTTATGCAACACAAGTGCGCATCAGAAATCATTTTTTATAACTTATAAATAAGTCCGTACAAATCTTTATATCTCGAAATTTTTATGTATCACAAGACATACAATCAAGAATTTAACTTTATGCCCCAAGCCTCTGCTTAAGATGATACATGTCTTAAGACTTTTAATAATGACATGTCAATGTTTATAAAGAAATATAATATTTCATACATAATTTCAAACATTCGATTAATTTGCACCAATGCACAAACATACAACAATATTGTACCAGTGTACAAAAAACAACGATTTCGAGGGAGAAGCCGAAGTTGGCTATGCGATCAACACATCTATTACCTTCTCTATGAATATGGTAGATGAAAATATTCTACTCTTTGTTCATCATGTTCCTCATCGCAACAAGAATGTTTGCATTAGCATTAACTCTGATATCGCAGCTATACTTCGAGCTTACTGTGTATTTCTAGGATTATGTTATGAAAGCCTCGATTCCATACAGCTTCCATACCATCGAGAGCACCCAAACATATTGACAATATTGACTTTAATATTACCCGCAAAAAAAATAAAATAAGAACTATTTGTTCATCATTATTACTCTACAATGGTAATTTAGTGAATGAAGTAATGCTTTTTAAAATACTTTTCCTAAAAAATTGAAGTTTTTTTATATAGTTTTATTAATTTTAGTTAACCAACAAAATGTAGGATGGAAAAAGTTTTGCATAAAAACCAATAATGTAGCGTTCAAGATCGGGACATATATGTTAATGTCAAATTATAAATTTTATATGAAGCAAGTTGCATGTAAAATTATACTAGCTGCTGCAGGGAAAAAATCAAATGAGTTAGCACGGGGAAAGCAATGGCAAAATGCATACTGGACCTCCAGATTACAATAGTTTTAGAATTAGGTCTATTCTATAATATATTTGATTATTAAACTTTAAATTTTATAGACGTTAGATTTCTTCATAAAAGATGTTTATAGTGTCGAGTCAGATTAAAAAAATTCACTCATGACTTATTAATAAATAAAAATAAAAAAATAGAATCCAATTCAAAAAAATAATTATAAACAAATACATACAAACTTTACTATAGTCGCATTAACGTGTAGAATACAATAACAAAAAAATTTAATATCTATATAATTAAAAATTTAATATTGACAAATTTTAAAACTCAAAAGTAACCATATGTATGCATATGCATGAAGTGCACTATAATTTAAGTCAATTTTGGTGACGTTTTGGGAGTTTAAAAATAATTTTCATCTTAAAAAAAATATTAGATGAGTAAGAATAGGATAGATAATGATTGGTGAAAGAGTGGTGGTCTCCTCCACCCAGAGAGTTGTTTATCGGACGATCTGCCGATGTTCATACTTGCTCATCTCATTACTAGTTGAGATAGTCAATTCTTTGACTTTTATACTGGCCGACTGGACTTGCTTTGCTGTGCTGACAAAATAATGTTTGATATTTTTAATTTTTATATTCTTCCTTAACTATTTTTTTTTGGCTAATATTTTGAAGTCCCTAAACTATAAATTTTTGTTTTATTAGTTTTCTCAACTTCTATTTAACTTTTTCGGATTTATAAATATTTAATATTTTTGGTTTATTAGTTCCCTAAATTATAAATTTTTAGTTTATTAGTTTCCTCAATCATGTCATGTTATTTAGTTTTTAATTTTTCTTTTATCAAAATATTTTTATTAGTGGATTTATAGTTATATTTTTAAACTGAAATCTAATATGAATGGCCTCCATCAATTCTATTTTTTATTATTTGTTTGTTTCATTTTTTTTATCAGAGATAAACCTATTCTATATTGTTATTAGTGGGGGTTAGCAGAAGTTTTTTTTTACAGGTTAAATCAAGTAAACAACGGTCTGAAAAGAATTTGAAGTTTGAATCCCCTACCTGATGTATGTTGAAGGACTTGGCCATTAGGCAAGCCTTCAAATGTCATTTCTCTTCGAATATATCAAATATGCGGATTTTTTTCATTTTTGGTTTAATTGTAAATTATTTAATTTTAATATTTTTTTAGTGGACTACTATTTACCGCCCCAAATAACCACCCACCGCCCAACTTTTGACCAAACTACCCCTAACCTATTTTCAGTTTTTTTTTTAAATCAATTCTTTCAATTCAATTAAAAACCCAACGAATATTCAAGCGGATTTATAATAAAAATGTTAAAATCGACTAAAAATAAATCTAACAATTAATCGGTTTTAAATTTGTTCATTTAAAAAATTTTAAATTTTTTTTTAAAATTTTTTAATGGACAATCGCCCTAAGATGGCGATGGTCCAATGGACCATCGTCCAGCTTTGGCGATGGTCCAATGGATCATCGCCAAAGCTGGACGATGGTCCAATGGACCATCGCCATCTCCTGGCGATGGTCCATTGGACCATCGCCAAAGCTGGACGATGATTCGCCAAAGCTGGACGATGATACCATCGCCATCTCCTGGCGATGGTCCATTGGACCATCGCCAACGCTGGACGATGGTCCAATGGACCATCGCCATCTCCCGTCGATGGCCCATTAAAAAATTTTAAAAAAAAAATTAAAAATTTTTAAATGAAAAAATTTAAAACCGATTAATTGTTAGATTTATTTTTAGTCGATTTTAACATTTTTATTATAAATTCGTTCGGATATTCGTTGGGTTTTTAATTGATTTGAGAGAATTGAATTTTTTTAAAAAAAATGAAAATGATTTAGGGGTAGTTTGGTCAAAAGTTGGGCGGTGGGTGGTTATTTGGGGCGGCGAATAGTACTACCCTTTTTTTATCAATGAGTTGTAATTCAAATAGTATAAGCGTTGAATATCAAATTGTTAAATTTATGGTTTCAAATTATCCCACAAACGCTCCCCTCTTCAATTATAAAAAAAAACAATCTTTTTTGATAAGTACAAAGGTAAATTAAATATCCTTAACCAACTTTAAGAAAAAGGAAAGAAAAATAGTTTATTACACCATAGTCAACTGGACTACACGTTAACTTAATTCTAATGGGCTATACCCGCTGACAATTAATTTAGGCTGATTTTATTCTGATTATGTCTTACAAGCCTTTCCCAAATTTGGACCTTCGGTTCATTAAAGATGGAATTAAACTGTTTACTATAATAACTTGATAATATTTATAAATTAAATATATGATTTTGGGTTTATAAAACTAACTAAGATTTTTGTAAATACATTGTTTTAATTTTATAATTTTATAAAAAAAAATGTTAATCTTTTTCTATTATCTACACCCGTTTATTGGTGTCGGATTGCCACCAAATTAAATAGAGAGATGCACTTTATTTTGCTGAATATTTTAGTATCTTTACTCCCTAGAAAATAAACAATTATCATCGTATATGTAACTCACTTAACATATATTTCAATTCATAAACTTTTATTAATATTATTTTAAAATTTAATAAATAACATTATACAATTTAATATGAAGTGTATTAAAAATAAACTAACAAATTCTATAAATAAATTATCAATATACTAAAAGTATAATAAAATTACACCAATTCATATTGATACTTTATTGATGGATACCGAATCCTACTGAAAGTATAATGGAGCCGAGTTGCAGGGGATCCACTCTCAGACGACGCCGGACTCCCCCTGAAGACCGAAAGATACGGAGGAGATGCCGAATCTCTAAGATTCGGTAATACACTAATAAAGACCGAATCCCACATGATCCGCCAAGAGCGCGTCAGGTCCGGGATTCGGGTAAACGACTGAATATGGAAATATTGTCCTATTTGGACACAAACACTACATATGGAAGGATAAGCTCTACTTTAGGAAGATAAGACTATTTAGGAAGACGTTCCTAAATAGGACTCTTATCAGATTAAGGTAGATCTCGACAAATCAGGAGAATCCCTACGATACGGCCGAATCCCTACAAAGTAGGATTCACCTGCCTAATACAACTCTACTAGGTATATTCGACTACTATAAAAGGAGCGCGAGGTATGCCTAGAATCACAATTACATTCACATACTCAAAACGCTGCTCAAAGCTCTAGACTGACTTTAGCATCGGAGAGTTAATCGGACAACCACCGTCCGGTTAGCTTCTACCCTGTTTTGCAGGTTCACTCACAGGTTCAGAAGGCAGACTCCATCAATTGGCGCCGTCTGTGGGAAAAGCTTAACTAAACTTCAAAAGAAGGAGCTTTTCTGAACTCAAAAACAAATCTCATTGAAGAAGATGACTTCTGAAAAAGTAAACCTGAAGAACCAAACGTCACAAAGAAAACGAAAAGCAACAGAACTCTCAACTCCTCCTCCAGTAACTTTTGACGGGGAGGACTTCGGGAGAATAGCCGAAGAGCACAACGAAGCTCTGGTAGTGGCCATGATCATCGAACATTGGAACGTTGAGAGAATCCTGATCGATGAAGGAAGCGCAATAAACCTAATAACAAAAAAGGCCTACGAAAGCCTAGGAGGAGACCTAGCGGAACTAAAGAGAAATGCCACGCCTGTGGTAGGATTTGGGGGCTTGCCGATTAAGCCCAACGGAACAACTACTCTTGACGTCAAGCTAGGAAGGACAAGGAAAAGCGAGGAATTACCTACACGGTTTAGCGTCGTAGAAATCGACCTGCCATACAACGCAATACTGGGGAGACCATTCCTCCACGACTCAGCTGCCGTAACAAGCATAAAGGCACTAACCATGAAGATACCGACGAAACAAGGAATTATCACGATACAAGGAAACCGAGCCGAGGCGAAAAAGTGCTACGAGCAAGCAATAAAAGAATCAGGCGAAGCAATGGCAATAGAAGAAATCCTTAATCACGACATCGAAGAAAAAGAAACAGCACCAGAAGGCGAAACAAAGAAACTCCAACTCGACGGGGAGAAAAGAATAAATCTCGGCGCAAACATGAACCCGAAGATCGAAAGCGAAATCACGGCCATGCTGAAAAACAACGTCAAAACCTTCGCTGCTAACGCATCAGAAATAGTCGGAATAGACCCCCAAGTCATTACTCATGATCTAAATGTAGCAGAAGCGGCGAACCCAGTGAAGCAAAAGAAAAGGAAATTCTCGGAAGAAAAACAGAAAATAATCGCTGAAGAAGTAGAAAAACTGGAGAAAGCAGGATTCATACGAGAAGTCCACTACCCCGAATGGGTAGCTAACGTAGTGATCGTAAAGAAAGCCAACGGAAAAAATAGAATGTGTGTGGATTACACCGATCTAAACAAAGCGTGTCCTAAAGATAGCTACCCTCTCCCAGATATCGATCAACTCGTGGACTCTACTGCTGGACACGCGATGTATAGCCTAGCCGATGCAGCTCAAGGCTACCACCAAATCCAGATGAAGGAGCAAGACCAGGAAAAAACTTCATTCATCACGGAGGGAGGAACTTACTGCTACACGGCAATGCCTTTCGGCTTGAAAAATGCTGGAGCAACATACCAAAGACTTATGAATTTCATGTTCAAAGACGAGATAGGAAAGCGAGTCCAGGTGTACGTAGACGACCTAATCATCAAGAGCGAGAAGGAAGAGACCCATGCAAAAGATCTGGAAGAAACATTCAACATACTGAATAAGTTTGGAATGAAGCTGAACCCCGACAAATGCACGTTCGGCGTACAAGGCGGGAAATTCTTGGGATTCATGATATCTCAAAGAGGAATAGAGGCGAACCCCGAGAAGATCAAAGCAATTATGGACATGAAGGCACCAAGAAGCATAAATGAAGTTCAAAAACTCAACGGGCGAATCACAGCACTAGGTAGATTCATGTCTTGCTCAGCAAAAAGATGCTTGCCTTTCTTCAAAGCCCTCAAAGGAACACAAAAATTTGAATGGAATGAAGACTGCGAGAACGCCTTTGAAGAAATAAAGAAGTTCCTCGTCACCCCTCCATTGCTAAGCAGACCGCTGAAAGGGGAGACGCTATACCTATACATCAGCACCACGCACGAGACCATCGGGACAGTGCTGGTAAGGGAAGAAGATAACGAGATGAAGCCAATCTACTACATTAGTCGAGTCCTGAAGGGCGCGGAGACACGATACCCCGAGATCGAAAAAATGGCACTTGCCGTACTGACCACAGCTAAAAAGCTGAGATACTACTTCCAAAGTCACAACGTTGTGGTAAGGACAAATCAACCATTGCGAAAGGCGATCCAACGACCAGAAACCTCCGGAAGATTAGTCCACTGGTCCATCCAACTCAGCGAACACGACATAAGATACGAACCTCGCCCAACTCTGAAAGCACAAGCTTTGGCGGACTTCGTAGCAGAAATAACTCCAACCGAGACTGGCCAACCCAAACCAGCCTTGGTATGGGAACTCCACGTAGATGGAGCATCGAATGAAAAAGGAGCTGGAGCAGGAGCCATCCTCAAAGGACCCGAAAAAATCAAGATCGAATATGGAGTAAACATCCAATTCGCCGCCAGCAACAATGTAGCTGAGTATGAAGCCCTAATTGCAGGCCTCGGCCTCGCATTAGAAATAAGAACGGAAATCCTAAAAATCTATAGCGACTCCCAGCTGGTGGTAAATCAGGTCAAGGGAGAATATCAAGCCAAAGAAACAGGGATGATCGAATACCTGAGTCAAGTCAAAACACAGCTTCAACAGCTGGAAGCACAAGGAGGACAATGGGAAATCATTCAAATCCCGAGAGAGGAAAACACCGAAGCTGACGCCATCGCCAAATCAGCGTCAGAACTCGGAGATCTATTCACTAAAATGCAGCTAAAGGAAATTCTCGAATCACCAAGCACCAGAAAAACAGAAGTCATGGCAATCGAGGAGGTCGACTCCTGGATGACTCCACTGATCAAATATCTAGACCGCGGCGAATTACCAACAGACAAAGTCGAAGCCATTCGCACCATCAGAAAATCTGCCAACTACTCTTTTCACAATGGAGTTCTTTACCGAACCTCATTAACTCATCCATGGTCTAGGTGTGTCTCGCCTCAGACAGGAGAATCCATCTTAAAGGAAATCCACGAAGGAATATGCGGTGCGCACGAAGGAGCAGTTACCATAGCAAGAAAAACAATACTCCAGGGATACTACTGGCCGACCATCAAAGAAGACGCAAAAGCATTAGTCAAGAAATGTGATAAATGCCAAAGACACGACAACATCAGTCGTGTACCGGCAGTGCCTCAAGGATCAATGGAAAGCCCATGGCCGTTCGCCACTTGGGGGATTGACATAGTTGGACCGTTCGAAACGGGAAAACATCAAGCGAAATTCCTAATCGTCGCAATAGAGCACTTCACAAAATGGGTAGAGGTAGCACCTGTCGCAACCATCACCGCAGCCAAAGTAGAGGAATTCTTCAAGAACGAAGTAATATGCCGATTCGGCATACCCCACACTGTAATAGCAGACAACGGCAAACAATTCAATTGCAAGCGGTTCAAGGCATTTTGCAAAGGACTAATGATCAATTTGAAATTTACTTCGGTGGCGCACCCCCAGACAAACGGAATGACAGAAGTCACCAACCGAACCATAGCACAAGGAATAAAAAAGAGACTTTCTCAGTACAAGGAGAACTGGGTAGAAGAATTATACAGCGTTCTATGGGCATACAGAACAACTCCTAGAAAAGGAACTGGCGAAACACCTTTCAGGCTCGCCTACGGCACTGAAGCAGTAATTCCAGTAGAAATTGGCATACCCAGTATCAGAGTAAACTATCTAGAAGAAGAAACCAACGAGGCTAGAACAAGACTATGTCTAGACCTACTAGAGGAGAGAAGGGATGAAGCGGTAGCCCGAGCCGCTACATACAAGAAGCAAGCCGCAAAATACCATAACAAAAGAATGAATTTTAGAGAATTTCAAAGAGGCGATCTGGTCTTACGAAACGCGGAAGTTGGCAGAGGAAACGCAGGAGTAAAGAAAATGCAAGCTAATTGGGAAGGCCCCTTCATCATAGAAGAAGCTACTGGCAAAGGCGCATATAGACTAAAGACAATAACTGGGTCCATGGTACCCAGATATTGGAATGTAGAACACCTGAGAAAGTATTATCAATAAATTCATGGCTTGTACTTATTTCCATTTTTGAAATAAAAGGCGATTTGGCGAAACAAACCTTATAGGCTCGCTCGAGACCTAATACATACAATTTAACAAGAGTCGTTTGAATCTTAGTTAAAAAATAATTTAGACTCGTCCGAGTCAAATAAATAAAAGGATCCATTCGAACCTACAAATAAATCACACCAGCAGAAGTTTAGATTAACTTCTCAAAATAACAAACGAGTTTAGATTAACTCTATAACTAAAGAAAAGCAATGGTCAAAAGATCATTATATTCACAGAAGAAAAATTACAAAGGATCCGCCACGATCCAATACAAAAAAAAAAGGCAAAAGCAAAAAATACAAAAAGGAGAAAATAAAAACTAAGCCTTATTCAAAGCATCTTGCTTCTGCTTATCAAGCTTCGCCTTCACCTCCTTCGCCAAAGAAGCAGGATCCAACTGATTGACTCCAGAAAGATCGACGCCAGGATTCTGCTCCCGCAGCTTTGCCCCGATCGCCAACCGGTATTGTGTCATGACTTGGGAATAAAAGCTCCCAGAGTCACCCAATCGCCGGCGGAGACGCCCCTCTTCTTTCTTCAGATCATCCCTCTCCTTAGCGAGAGCACCTGAAGAAGATTGTAGAGACTCGACTTCCTCGGATAAAGTTCGAACCCGAGCCTCTAAAGCGGAAATCTCCCGAGTCTTGGTAGATACGGAGGACCTCAGCTGTTGGATCAGACCAGTCGCCTCGCCAGCCTCCTCCTCCATCTTTTGTTTCTCGGAGAGCCAGGATTCGGAATCTCTCTGAAGCTTCTTCAATTGATCCACCGCATCCCTTCGGCGGCGCTCCAAAACAGCGATGGACTGGACCACCTGCAAAAGAAAACAACAAATAAGAAAAACAAAAGAAAAAAGGAGAAGCAAATCATAATATAAAAAAGAAAGAAGCATACCGAAAAACCGCCGAGACAGGCGAACTCAGCCAAATTATCGCCATGTTCGCGATCAATGGACTCAATGTCCTCTTTTATCATAATATTCTCCATGCAAGCATGAAGAATGGCGACGTTTGAAAGACGAGGCGGATTTTGCGCGTCCGCCCAAGCAGCAAATCGAGGCGCCTCCTCAATAGACACCCCAAAAGATTTCTTCTTCTTGGGACGCTTGGTAGAAGCCCCAGCCTGGTCCTCAGCAGGACGCTTCTGGCCAGCAGTAGGCAACCCCTTCAGAGAAGGACCTGACTCCTTCGAAGGAAGCAGAGGCGACTCGGAAGTCGCAGCAGGAACTTGATCGCCAGAAGCGGGATCAAGATCAGGATTCACCGAATCAGGCGTCGGATTCGGCACGGCGATTGTAGAGGGATTAGGAACGCCGCTGGTGACCTCGCCCATATCTACAGTCATATCGACATGAAAATTGTCAAGCAAATGTTCAAGAGAAGTCGACATCCTACAAAACAAAAACATAACAACAAAAGATTAGAAAAAATACCTTCTAAAGGAAGACCCGCCAAAAGTATCTCACGACGACTCAAATACTGTTCTAAAAGAACGCTGTACTTGGGCTTGTCAAAACGACAATCCGACAGCAAAGACTGGGCGAAGTCTTTCTCCCCATCATCCAAATCAGGTACGTTAGTAAGCGAAACCTTACTAGAAGTAAAACTCCGCGAAAAAGAGGAGAAAGAAGAGTGCTGAACCAAGAAAAACTTAGGGGTCCAACCCTTCAAAGAAGAAGGAAGACTAAAAAGGGATCGATTCGGTCGACCACCAGCAAAAATAAATTCCTCACCCTTTCGGCGGGAGAAAACATAAAAATAATTAAAAAGAGCAAGCGAAGGCTCCTGCATCCGAACCCTACACGATTCCATAAAAGAACAAAGAAGGCGAATCGCGTTCGGATGCAGTTGACCCAAAGGAACACCTAAATTATGACAGACCTCTACGATTAAAGACTCTAAGGGAAACCTTAGACCCGCTAAAAGCTGTTCATGAAAAATTACTATCTTAGAAGGCGAATCCGTGCTATGATTCGCCCGATACGATTTCGCCGGCCTCAGAATAACATACGACCCGGGGAAGCTAAAATCCTCGGCATAACCGAGTATCTGCTCTCTTGACAAGGAGCTCCGGGTATATTCTAGCTCGTCACGAGCACCCTTCGCCCCCTCAGTTACTTCTGACATTTTAAAATTTTTAAAATGGGGGGGAAACACGGAATGATGATAAAATTAAAACTCTAAAAGATCAAAAGAAGGGAAAAGAAGGAGAACAAGACGGAGAACAAGACGAAGAACAGAAGAAATAAAATGAAAACTGAAAAACTACCAAGAAATTAAATTAGAGAAAAGGTAAAATACCTCGCTAGCAAATACGCAGGATCAAAAGAAAGATAAGGAGCAACTTGAAAACGAGGAATCTTGACAGCAGAAGAAGAAAACCCACAGAAAGCTTGAAGAAATCGAAAGTCTAAGCAGAGCGCAGAGAAAGCAAAAGTTGAAGAAAGAATAATTGAAGAAAATGAACAATTATATAGCCTAAACCAAAGAAACTGAAAAGACGAGATCCCATAATTACAAATAAGGACTAACTAATGGCGCACGAAGACACTTGTCCTTCATCCAGTCATAACCGTCTACGGATGGACAACACGTGGCAACGCAGAATCTCACTAAAGATGAAACGCCGCCCACAAACATATGAAACGACTCGCCCGGAATACAAAACGACTCGCCCGTATAAAAGAACTCAGCTCCAAAAGAGCTAAAATCCACTAAGGCATAAATGCCAAACTACTTCAGCTCACTTGCGGGGGGGCTAATGATGGATACCGAATCCTACTGAAAGTATAATGGAGCCGAGTTGCAGGGGATCCACTCTCAGGCGACGCCGGACTCCCCCTGAAGACCGAAAGATACGGAGGAGATGCCGAATCTCTAAGATTCGGTAATACACTAATAAAGACCGAATCCCACATGATCCGCCAAGAGCGCGTCAGGTCCGGGATTCGGGTAAACGACTGAATATGGAAATATTGTCCTATTTGGACACAAACACTACATATGGAAGGATAAGCTCTACTTTAGGAAGATAAGACTATTTAGGAAGACGTTCCTAAATAGGACTCTTATCAGATTAAGGTAGATCTCGACAAATCAGGAGAATCCCTACGATACGGCCGAATCCCTACAAAGTAGGATTCACCTGCCTAATACAACTCTACTAGGTATATTCGACTACTATAAAAGGAGCGCGAGGTATGCCTAGAATCACAATTACATTCACATACTCAAAACGCTGCTCAAAGCTCTAGACTGACTTTAGCATCGGAGAGTTAATCGGACAACCACCGTCCGGTTAGCTTCTACCCTGTTTTGCAGGTTCACTCACAAGTTCAGAAGGCAGACTCCATCATTTATTAATACTAAAACAAAAATAACAACAAATAAATATTGCACACATCAACCTTTTTTTTAGGAAACAAAAACTATATTAATTTGAAATATCATACTACAAAGGAAAAAATAAAAATTTGGAACATCCGACTTACAAATTGAAATATCAGACTTTTATTTTTATCACTACAAGTAAACTGAAATTGAACTTCAAGTTTTACCACATTTTAGCATTTTCACCACGGCCTATGCCACGATATTAGTGAAGTATAAACAATAATATCTCTCCATTTTTTTTATGCTTATTGTATTTTTTATGCCACAATCTATGTCACCGCCGCAGTAAAGCATGAACTCTATTTTTTATTCTTTATTTTTAAATATAATTATTAAAATTGAAATTTTATAAAATTAGCTCTTGGTAAAGTTTAATCCTTGCTGATTTGTTAGATAGTATGAACATGACAAGTGAATAGAATAAACATTGATAACAAGATAGATGGAACAGCTGCAAAAATTCAACAATAAAACCTAAAACCCACCAGACCCAAACTCCAATTATAAATGGCCAAGGCCGAAAGCCCAATGATAAACAACAACTAGGAGTGTGCAGTATTTGGTTAAAACCGAATTAATCGACCGAACCAAACCAAAATTTTAGTTCGGTTCTGTTTTTAATTAATTCGGTTCGGTTTCGATTTTTATTTTTTAAAAGTTTGGTTAGTTCGATTCGGTTCGGTTTTGGATATAAAATTTCCGAATTAACCAAACCGACTGAAATAACCGTATTATATATATTTATAATGTCATTTTTATAATTTTTTTAAAGAGTTAAAGTAATTTTGAATTGTTTTTAGAATTTAGCTACTAAATCACCCTGAAATTATATAATAATAATAGATTAGAAATTAAAATTAGTATATTTTTATTTTATTTTATTTTTAATAATTAATTTTAATAAAATTCGGTTATTTCGGTTAACCGAAATAACCCACCGAACAAAAATATTATTTCGGTTCGGTTTTGATTTCAAAATATTTTGGTTCGGTTTTGGTTAATTTGGGTTCATTTTGGTTCAGTGACCGAACCGACCGATGCACCCCCTAGCATCAACCATCACAAAAGATAGTCAAATACCGAGTTAGCCAAATTTTCGAGTTAGTCAGTTAGTGAGTACAACCCTTATCTAAGACCTAGAGTCATCGTTACTAAGTTCCACCGAGATAACAACTGGTCGAGTCCAAGTTACCTCGGGATTAAGAGCACGTACCACACCTTGACAAGAAACATCTCCCGACAACAAGTACCTCTGATATTATGCCGGTGTATCCCTCAACAGACAGCGGCGTACGCTCGATCCCCTAATAACCAAAGCCGTATCACCTAATGTACACTCTCATTGCCATATCATTGTTAGCTATAAAATTCCAAAAATTGATAAGGTTAAAGTTAATGCTCTTTTTCACTCTATACTTTACATTCTTTCACTTCTTATTTCCACTTATACTCATATGACCTTCGGAAAGGTGTCTCAAAATTTCATTCCGACATCCTTATAACCGTTACTCTTTTGCATCTCAAGTGAGTTTCAAGAATTGCGTTCGGCCCAAGACTTACCTAAGTGATTCAGGAGTTATCAAACATGAACATAAAAAGTTCTTAACTCAATTTTTTAGGAGGAAAATAATAAATATATGATGTTTTGAAGTAGGGTCGTAGCCACATGATGGCTAAGAATCTTTTTTTTTTCAAATTACAAATATCTTAAGTAATTTTTTTTAAAATTTTGTTATATTATTTAGATAATTATTATATATTGACTCTCTCAATTTCAATGAATTTTAAATTTTATATATTATAAGATTTTTTTTTTAATTCTCTTTAATTTCAATTTTTGGCTACGTCCCTGTTTTGGAGTGATTAAACATAAATATATGAGCAATGACGGGTTGCTTTTAATTTCAACTTTCAACTTTTTCTTCTTTGATGCATTCAATAGTAGGCTGATTAATAGTTTGAGCTTTTTTTTCCCAAGTTAGATTACAAAGTAAGATACTCAGCAACCTAAGTATTCAGAATTAAATATCGGCGAAACTTTGCTTTTATGTGGGCTTTTAGTCACCGACTAGCATCTAATTTGACATCCTTGTATTATTCTTATACATCAAATATAGTTGTTAAAATAGGTGAGACTTTGATGATAATATACTTGTTAAAATAGGTGGACAAACTCTAATAGAACGGAAAAAATATGTTTCAACACCAGTTAAACTAAAGTCATATTTGTTTAACATAGACGAGAGTCGAGGCTTTGATAATAATATTTTAATTTAAGCTGATCTAAAATTTATACATTATTTAATTTTTATTTAATCATTTTCTATTTAATTTTTTTATTCGATTCTTCCATATAAAATTTATTGGCGGCGAATTTAAAAAACTTATATAGTGGTTCGTGCATCTATTGAATATTTGAATTATTAAAAAATATATAAAATTCTAACTATATGATATTGACTAGTTTTATTATAATTATCCTGAATAAAATTTATATTTTTTTTAGATAAAATTTATATTCTTAAGATATTATATAATTATATTTTGGGCTCGCACTATTAGACACATATATATGTCATTAAACATCATTCTATCACTTATTGTTCAAATTATAATGAGATATTTGTATTATTAATATTTAATTACTTTTTAAAAAATATAGTATTTTTTATCAATATTCATCGTTTAAGTGTAAATATTTGTGCAATCAGATTAGTGAACAAAACCAGTGGATCCGGTATTTCCTGATGAAAAATGATTGGACAGTGGGGTACAGAGTGGAAGCAGTCGAGTGAGGTTAGCATTACCCTAGGACAAAAATGGTGACTGGTTACCACGTTATATAAATCAATTAAAAAGACACACGTGGAATAGATGGACCCATGTCAGTTGGTATTATTACCTAAACTAGAGTTCTTTCCCTCTTCATCCAAAAGTAAGCCCTTATTCTTTCATCATCAAAAGCTACGGATAACCTGCGTGGAACTAGTCTAAACGCTAAAGCGTTTTTAAGTGCATCAAAAAATTACGGATTTAAATTCCGATTTCGTAATTAAAAACTAACAAATCGAGCTTATAAAAATCATAAGCTATTATTGGCCAAAAAAAACTGCGGATCAAAATCAACATTTTGAGGGTAGAGGTATATTTACGGTTTGATGTTTGGAATTAATATTCCAACTAATTCAAATCGAGTCTGATAGAGTACATTAAATTTATTCTATATTTATAACTTAATTCTAAAATCTCCGGTTAAAAATAAATTCTTTCAATTCAAAAGGTTAACATTTTACTATGCATATAATTTTGGTGTGGGTTTTTAATTTTTTAAAATTATTTTATATTTGGAACTCAAATCTAAAATTTACTGTTAAAAAAAGTTATTTCAACTCAAAAGGTTGGCATCTTGCTCTCAATTATTTATGCATGTACATAAGTATGGGGTTTTTTTTCTTCCACTTTTGATATATACAATAATAATAAATATAAAATATAAATTAAATTATGAACTTCAACATATTTTATCGGATATGAATTATTATTTTTCTACAATTTAAAATACCGAGTTATTTTTTCATGAAAAAAATAATATTAATATTGACATTTGAATAATTTTATTTCAACATTCATGTCATTATTTTTCTGACCAAAAAATTATTAGATGTTTTTTTTAATAATTGAAAAAATAGGAGTGTTTGTGGGAGAAATTAAATGCATGACCTTAACAATTTGCTGTCCAATTTGAGTTATAATTCGCTGGTCTTATTAGGTGTTTTTAATTGTAAAGAAATAATAGTTTATGTTATGTAACGTCAAATTTAAAGTTTTTGATCCACGTGAAACACACTAAAATATACTCCCTCCGTCCCGTTTAAGAAGGAACATATCCCATTTTTATTTGTCCCATGTAAAAAGGCCATATTGTGTTTTCTGTGCCAATTTATATTAAACTTCCACTTTTATCCTTTAATTATTTCAATATGCATTAAATGCAACTCAATTTACAATATATTTATTCTATTATTAGGAGAAACTATATTAATTAATAGGAATAAACATAACAAAATAAAATTATTTTATTTTATTAATTTTTATACAAAATTTATTTATCCCTTCTTAAACAGTACGGAAAGAGTATGATTTTTTTTTTACAATCGAGTTAACCAGCAAAAATAGTGTTATAGATTGCTAGCATATAAAATTTGGATAAAGTCATTGAAATTACCACTAGATAGTAGATGGCTCATAGATAGGGCTCAGTGATAAGCCTAAGCTTAATTATAATTAAATGATGGTCACCAAATTATTCCTAATAATTCTTTTAATCTTGAAACTTTTCACAGTTAATTTGCTGAGCTCATGAATTTGCAGTTTATGAACTACCCATTGTTTAATTAGGACAAAAATATGGATTGCATCACCCACATGGAGGTAGTAGTAGCTAGCTCACACAATCCATTATATACTAAATTTATTTAATCTTAATGACGATCTTGGTGGTTATTAATCTTTTTATATTTGAATTTAAATACAAAACAGTACTTATTTTTATATAAAAAAACAGAAAAATCAAAAACTAAACTCAACAATCTAATATGAAACAGACAATACAATGTCTGCTTTGTAAATTTATTCATGAAGATAAAAAATAAATTTTCAATTGTTTTATTAATAAAATGCAACATTCAATCAGTTTTTTTTATTACCTCCAAATTGATTTTTAATATTAGAAATAATTAGCATGGTATGACATTCAACCACCTTAGTGGTGACTAATTATAACTAATCAAACTAGGCTTAAATTATCCAGCCTGCAACAACAACAAAAATTAAAAATCGAATCAGTAAACAGTCAGCTTCTTAGATGACGCAGCAATACTAATTAGCAATGGCTGAATTTTGACAAAAGAATTAATAATATAAAATTGTATAATTACAATATTTGACCAAAAGAGAAAGTTGATTGCGAAATCATCAAATCAAGAAATGTAAACAATCACCGCCCAAATATGCACCACCACTCTCTGCGTATATGTTTAGGGCCCCATCGGATAAAAACATTTTCCTTATGAGGCGGGGCACATTATTTTCAACTAAGTCATTATCATATCAAGTTGGTTGATAAGGAAAAGGGTTGGTTTAGATAATTCTAAATTAGTTGAGGACCTTTTTGGAAATTATCCGATGCAACCGATATGTCATACTTCCTCCGTTCAGTAAAGCTAGACCAAGTTTTTATTTCGAACGTAATAAAATATAGGCTAAATTAGTTAAGGACTTCTTTGAAAATTGTCCAATACAACCGATTTATTACATTAGTATACGGGAAATTCTTCATGTGCTGACTAATTTTACTCTTTTATTTTTCTTTTGAGGAGATTATTTTTTCAATTTAAATTATAAATAATGTCTAAAACATGATCTAAACATTTATAGATTTTTTGAGATAATATTATAAATGAAATGATATGTCGGTTAATGAAATGATACGTCGGTTGCATTTGATAATTTATTGAGAATCAATGAATAATTATTATGCCTACTGTGTCACATTATCTGTATCATAAACTAATAGTATGTGTTGATTTAAAAAAAAAAGGAAGCTAGTTATAGTCTAAGTATTACAAAAAAAATCAAAACTTATAATATTTTATTGATTTATAGTACAAATCGTTTATCACAACACATGCGTAAAATAATTATTCTAAATTCGTTAGATTAATTTGGAATTTTTTTGAAGACAATATCTTAAATTTTTCCTTTATTTTCATTGCAGCATCTAATTTAATTCATAACTATAATAAATGTAAATTATAATTCTATACTAAAATATCTAACACAATTTTCTTTCAAATTTGAGTTTATTGAAAGATATATCTAATAGAAAAAAAAATACTTTTTAATTTATTTACGCATAAGAGGATAGTGCCAACATTAATATCAGATCGTATATGACGTCACATAACGCTCTCCTATAGTATTAATTATTATATTAAAAATTTAATTATGAATTAAAATAAAAGTACCGTACTCGGCAAAAGAGAAAATTAAGGTACCGTGAGTGTAATTTTTCCAACCTCCTTTAACATCAATAATTGAAACCTAGCTTGATTGCTCTCTATAAATCCTGAAGTTCGAAGAGTATTTTGGAATTGAATTTTATTATTGATGCAACTTTTACTAAAGAAATAGACCACAACACATTAATAAATAAATATATATATAAGGTTGCCACATGAGCAGCTGTTATGCTGATTCATCACAGGCATCAATCCAAGCTCAAAGCAACAGACATTCCCTCTTATTACAGTTACAAATTTATTACAGTAAAACCCCTCAAAATAATATTATTATTCTGATACTTTAATTTTACTTTAATATTGCCATTCAGCTCCAAAAATTACAACTTGCAACCCCACATGAAACTAAACAACAAAACAACATTTTCTTCTTCTTTCGGAGAATCCAACAAACCCCTACTTACTCCTCTCTTTCTCTTCTCCGTCGTCTAATTCAATTCCATGGCGTCCCTTCACGCATCCGAGCTCGAATCGGCCGCTACCGACTCCGTAGCTTCGTCTCCTCGGTCCGAACACTTCGGTTCTCATGACTCACGTGTCCGATTTATGTGTAGCTTCGGCGGTAAGATTCTCCCTCGTCCCCACGACAATCAGCTCCGATATGTCGGTGGGGATACTCGCATAGTCGCTGTTCATCGCTCCACCACTTACTCCGCCCTCCTCACCAAACTATCAAAACTATCAGGTATTTCATGTTTTTTTTATCAGAAAAGCGCTTGTGTCAAGAATTAAACCAACAACTTTAACAGACTGTTGTTGCTGCTGCCGAGCGCTTATACTATTTGAACTACAGTTCGTTGATCGGATCTTTAGATATTAATCCAGTTTTCTTTTGTTCATCAGGTAGTTCTAATGTGACCGTTAAGTATCAGTTACCGAACGAGGATCTTGATGCTTTGATATCGGTTACTACTGATGAGGATATAGATAACATGATCGAAGAATATGATCGTGTTTCTTTAAATCAGAATCCGCGTTCAGCTCGACTCAGGTTATTTCTTTTCTCGAAGGAGGACGATTCAAGAACGAGTAGCATCAACTCGCTTCTTGATGGCTCAACAAACAGAGAGCACTGGTTCTTTGATGCTCTTAATGCCGGGTCCAGGCTCGAGCGGGGACGATCTGAAGCTTCTTCCATTGTTTCTGAAGTACCGGATTATTTATTCGGATTGGATAATTCCGATGAGACCGCGATGAGAACCGAGTCAAAGAATAAGACTCGTTATTTTTTGCATGATAATGTGTCAGCTTCGGATCCGGGTTCTCCTGCTCCGGTTATTTCTTCACCGTTTTGCTCTTCTTCATCGGCTGTTCCGACTGTGCCTTCTATTCCTGATCTTCCACCGGTGAAAACTAAGGTTGAAAATATGGATCCATTCTTGCGAAAAGGTCAAATTCCGGTTGAAACCCCATCGGAACCGATCGAACAGCCCGTTTCGCAGCCGGTTATGTATTCGGGTAACAACCAAGGTATGCATTATATGCCGAATGTTCATTATCCGGGTCATGCTGTCCAGCAAATGCCTGTTTATTATGTTCCGGGTTCGGTTCCTCCACAAGGTAATGTCCAAGTCCAGCCTTTCCAAATGCGGCCTCAGTATGTTCAACAATATCCAGTATCAACGGGTCAATTGCCTATGGGGTACCACCCACAGATTCCTGGTATGGGTCAAGTATATGGTGGGGCAGGTATGAGGCCCATGACGGCTCCAATGGATCCATATGACGGTGGACGAATGGTTAATCCTGATGGCGTGACTCAACAGCTTTACTATGGAGTTAGAAATGGAGCTCCAGGTATGATTCCGGGCTATCCGGGTATGATGTTGCCGGGTGGGGAGGAATTGCAAAGGACTGCCTCAGATATAAATCAGGGTCGGGTATCCCAATCTTGATTATATAAGTGCTTTGCTTAGTTTAAAATATAAAGTTGTTTAAAGGTTTAATGTTTGTTTATTATGTGCTAAAATGAGCTTGTATGTTGTAATTATGTTTTATTTCATGTGTGGTGAGAGAATATGGATTTTGCAAGAATTCTGTACAGAAAACTTAAATCTGTTATAAATTATAATGAGTTTCCTTCAATATCATACACTTTTCATCACAATTTCATGAGCATTTTAATGATTTTTTTAATTATGAGTACTTTATAAAGATGAAATGATTGCTAAACGACACCTTTTATGCATTAAACGTGATATTAGAAGAAAAACGATAATCGATAAATATAAAATAATATAGGGTTATTTGCATATAGAATCCTGGCAAAAAAAATACCAGGATAATATATGTGGTGGGAAAGAACTGCAAAAGTGGCGCTCAATTCCCTGAATCATGTTCAATGATAAATATACATACAAAATTTTGAAGCTCCTTGATTTGGAAAAAAACACTACTAGGTTCAGGTTATGTTTTGATTCGTTTCATCGCCTTATCTCCTTCCAATACCCAATTTACGCACAATCCGTGCAAGTCGCCATATATTTTCTTCCATTCCTGAAGCTTTTGGATATATTGGGTGCAATCACGCTTAAGTCTCTCCACTTCCATTTCAGATGCAGCAGCAGAACCTTGTTGCTGTTAGCAAAGCAAAAAGAATTCAATCAGGGCAGCGAACAGTTTCCGAAGCATGAAAGCAAAAAGAAATCAACGTGTCCAGTTTCGTTTTACAAACAATTTACGTTAAGAAAGCAAATTAGGAACACTAACTGAGCAGTTAAAAACCTTTAAGCCTTCAATTTGATTAGCAATCACTTGTGAGCTGGCGTATAAATTATCCAGTAGATTGTTGCACATAGACTGGAGTCTAATGACTGCACTGGTTCCGATATTTTTCTCTGTTGAACTGATGTATTTTTCGAGTGGAGGTGATGCTAATGATCCGCGCTTTCTTGAGAAAGCCTGCATGCTTGATGATGCTCTAGGATTCAGGTATAGTGGCCGCCTAACAATTTGGATGTTATTCACGGGACCTGAGGAGGGCGTTAAATCAGCTAGCAGTAAAACCTACATGCATAGCCTATCTTCTTTCATTATCATACATGTATGAAGGCATAGCAGTAAAATTCAGGATATTAATCTATTTCCTCCATGTGGTTAACTTCAAATCTCTTCCACGGACAATAAAGCCAAGCAGCTTATCTAACAAACAACATGTATGAAGGCATAGCCGTAAAATAGTATGCAATCTAAGAAACATTAGCCAAACCTTTTGCATGTTTAAAGGTGCGAACAATGTTATGGCTCCTGGAATCCCAAACTCGAATGATGCCATCCTCTGATCCAGCTAGCAATAAATTTCCATTTGCACTAAAAGCTAAGGAAGTAACAGGCTTACTGTTCAAAAAAGACGGTTTGTCAGAAACAAAAACAAATCTTTGCAAGAATTTTTATGTTGCCACCAACAAAAGTTTCACAAATAAGACACTTTAAACTCCTACTATATACAGTTCAGCAATAGACTTGAAGAGAAATGCTGAGTGAGACTGAATCTATAACATTAAAAGCTTCCAATTTTCAGCAAATTGAAGTGAAAGTATAAACCAGCCCATCAAAAGACGATTTGTTACTATCTTTCCTGAACACATTTGTCTAGCATTAACATCTTGTAGCAAGACACATAAGAGCAAGTATTCTTTAAGATGGTCCTGTAAAAGTGAAGACACAATTATTTTAAGTAATTATACAACTTATTATTTGTATGGAAGCAGCGATTTTCCAGTTTTAAAGGGTATTATGTTGTCTCATTATTGAACTTATATCACGCAATTTAACTAAATCATGCAATAAAAAGGTCATAGAAACCAGAAGGCCTAAAATGTAAATGACTGTAATATGGGGAAAAAGCAGTTGAACCTTGCATAAAAGGATATCAATAATCAGCAGCATGATTTATGCCTAATAGAATGACCAAATGCTAAATTGTAAGCACCGCATAATTAAACCGGAACATCATACCACTTGTGTATAGGCGTTGAAAGAGTGAAATATTTAAAACAAAAAAACTAGAGACTAGAAGGTGCACTATATGTTTGATATGTATAGCCATTAATTAAATCACGAACCTCTGACTAGATAATGAACCAATAATATGCAGCCAATTACTTTTGCTTGAGGAACTATCAGCATTAAGTGCCGCAATGTATATCTTTCCATCTCTACAGCCAGCATAGAAGACATGTTCGCCAGGGTCTAATGCAAGAGAATCAATGATTGAAGGAAAAACAATATTTCTCAGCAATCTCTTCTTAGATAAGCTCCACACCTAAGACACGACATGCAAGAGTTAAAAATCAATAAAACAATTAGGGAACCGTCAAGCAAAATATGAGCATTTAAATATTTCCAATGTTTTTTTGTTAAAAAATTGCTTATAATACAGGCTGCATAATATACGGAGGTGAGATGAATAGCAATTAAAAAGACAAAGAAAGACTTTTCACCAACAAAGAAAACATATCTCTTGAGATGCACATTGCTTACATGATAGTAAAAATATCGCATCTTTATGGTTGGCCAATGGAAGATCCAGTGTAGTTATAGCAATATGATTTGAAAGCATCTGGGGAAAAGTCTTATTGTTCTGGTACAGTCATTTCCAGTTCTAGTACTGATAATGCCGTAGGTATCAACTTTATATACCGAAAGTTACTCCTATATAGCATGGTTACAGCTATTAGCGGAATCAAGCAATAATTTCTTTTTCAAATAACAATATACTTATGTAGACTCCATTTAAATGAAGTATCAACTGTAAATATTACATTTCTCATTTTGTTGAACAGCTAAAGCAACAATGAACATAGCTAGAAACCAATCAACTTAAAGAAAGAAAACGCCGAACCTTGCACGTTCGATCCTCAGAAGCTGAAACAATAATCGCATTTCCACCCCCATAACCTGTAACTACATCAGTTACACACAAAGTATGCTCGGAGAAGCTGTGTTCATAAAGCTGGCTACCCTGCTCCATTTGATAATCATCAAATAACCTGATTCATGTAAAAAAGTTATGAAATATTGACTAGTTACTTAACTATAATCAATATAACCGACAAAATATGCATACATGAGAAGTGACCAAACTTTAACAGAACCATCCTCTGAACCAGAAACCAAAAAGGAATTATCCTCGGTAAACACCAAACACGTTACAGCCCTATAATGAGCTCGCCATTTCTTAAGCAGTCTACCAGTTGTAACCTATTGGTCAATAAAACCACAACACCATATCATTAAAGATTATCACAGCTAGGGGTGAGCAAAAAACATGCCGGCCGAAGTAACCGGCCAAATCAATGAATTTCGGTCGGTTTGGTTTTAAGATTAAAAAAATCGATTTTTCGGTTATCGTTTCGGTTTGAATTTTAAATTTTCCAAACTAACCGAAACAAACAAATTAACCAAAAATTCGATTTTTTTACTTTTTTCTCATACTTTTGTTGGTTTTAACCGAACCGACTGAATTAACCAAAAATTTGAATTTTTTTGTTTCTCATTGTTTATCGGTTTTAACCGAACCCACCGAATTAACCGACCTATTAGGTCGGTTTGGTTTTGAATTTTTTTTTCCATTTTTATTGGTTGGTTCGGTTTTCGACTAAAATTTCTTATTCAGTCAGTTCTATTTTTGCTATCAGTCAAACAATTAATTCGGTTAAGGTGTTGCCGGTTAGATTTCGACCCAATGCAGACCCCTAAATTCACAGCACCATCAATTTAGCTCAGGTAAAGTTGAAAGTTTTACCTCCCAAAGATAAATATCACCGGATAATCCTCCTCCGATTAAATAAGTTCCTTCTCTGTTACAAATAAGCGGTTTTATCGGCTCTTCCGGGAAGCATTTCACCTCAACTTGAGGCTGTGGAGTCACATAATGCGTTCAAATTAAAACAAATATGTCCATATATAGAGGAAGTACAATTACGAGGACTAAAATGTACCTTTAACCATGACCAATAAAGAATAGAGCCAGATGAAGCGTGAGCGTCTCGGAGCTGAGAAGAAGCAATGAAGCCGGAGTCTATGCAGATAAGTCCGTGAGGAGGAGAGGCGCAGCTTTTATAATGCAGTTGCTCGGCGCCTGTTCGTAGGTCCCAGCAACCAATGCCGCCGTCGATTGAGGAGGAGGCTATTACTAAATCTTCTTCCATTGGAGTAGCGGTGGACGTACGGCGGAGCAGCGGCAGTTTCAGACAAAAGAAGACCTTTTATTTTTATTTTAGGTTTAAAGGGACCAATTTGGGCCCTTTTTTTATAATATTTAAAGCCCAGGTTTGGCCCTTATTTAATTGTTTATAAGATAGCCCAAATCTGTTTGGCCCTTATTTAATTGTTTATATATTTTTGGACTCCAATTCTTTTGGCACAATTGGATTATATATATAACAAAAACCTCTGATATCATTTGATAATACAAATTCTTGTTGTACCTGTGTGAGAGAGAGATATATATATATATTTTAAATTTGGTTTAGGAATCAAAACAGGAAATTGCAGCTTTTTTTTTCTTTTTGAAATCGGATTAAAACAACCTACTCTGCGGTTCTGGTTTCAATTTTCGCCGAATTCAATTTTCACCTGAGTGAT
The DNA here is from genome assembly GCF_937616625.2 of Mercurialis annua. Lineage (NCBI taxonomy): Eukaryota > Viridiplantae > Streptophyta > Magnoliopsida > Malpighiales > Euphorbiaceae > Mercurialis > Mercurialis annua. The sequence continues at coordinate 2,204,372 of NC_065570.1, read as the reverse complement.
TCGATCTGATTTCGACTCTAAAATGGCCAGTGGCCAGGAATAGTTGCGGCCATATCTTTTTGTTTTTATGCTTGAAATAAAATAGTTATAGTTTTTTAAATGAGAAATATTCTCATGAGTCTTTGAGACGAAGTAAACTAAACTTCGGATAAAAAGCCCAGCACTCTATCGAAAAAGAATAGAGAAGAATTGTTTTAAAAGAGGAAAAAAAAGTTATATATTATAAATTTAAAATATTATTTGATGTTTTTATCAGTTATTTGATGTAGTTATAAGAGTAAAGTACTAGAAATTTTTGTGGGTGTAATTGATTTTATATAGGTGGGAATATGACAACTCACATGCATATAAAATGTATTCGAACAAAGGATTAACGCGCTCCCTAAACTTGTGACACGGGATCATCTAACCCAATTTATACTTTTTTGAAAAAGTAACCCAAAACTCTTCATTTTCGGGTCAAATAACCATAATTGTATTTTTAAATAGCGTAAAAGATAAATCGGAGGTGAGGAATGCAAAAAAATAATTAGATATTTCCCTAATTGTTTCGATATAATTATCCTAAATCCACTTTTTGAAATAAAAATATAAATTATGGGGTTATTTGACTCAAAAATGAAGAATTTTGGGGTTACTTGCTCAAAAAAGTATAAATTGGGTTAGATGACCCCGTGTCACAAGTTCAGGGGGCGCGTTGACCCTTTGTTCAAATGTGTTTAGGTTCAACAATAACCTAATAACTAGAACTAGTTAATAGGTGGTTGAACCTTTACACTTTTAAACTCATTTATATTTGTTCTTCTAAATAATGTGGGATTATCTTTAACACTCCCATTTAAGTGCAACCGGGATTGGACATCCGGTTGTCACTTGAAACTGAAACCCCCCCTGAAACTATAATTGTTATGTAATATGCAGCGGCAACACCGGACCGGGCCGCTGAGACTGGACATCCAGACGGACAACCGAATAATTAAGATTCCGGACCAGACCCGCTCTGATACCATATTAGAAATATTGGTGGTAGTAATTGATTTTATATAGATGGGAATGTGACAACTCACATGTATATGAAATAGGTTTAGGTTCTACCATGACCTAATAACTAGAACTAATTAATATGTAGTTGAACCTTTACACTTATTGTTGAGTTATGGTTCATATTTCTCCTATTAGGATTAGGATACTTAATCATTTATTTAGCATTGTTTTTCTTTTAGGATATGTAGTATAGTTTCTTAATGAATTAAGATTTAAATTGTGTTTTAAGGGTTCACTATAAATACAGGTGATGACCTTATTGTAAACTCACAACAAACATATGTAATTAGAATGTGGAATATATAAGTGGAATGGACTACCTAACCCATTACCTTAGGGTTTTGGGTTTAATGTGGTGTCCGGTCCACGGTTATATGGTTCACATTCTGGACCGGATGAATGTATTCTCCATATATTGCACTCTTTCTGGACCAACACTTGATATCAAAGCCTGGTTTGGCTGGATGGAATTTGGTGATTCTGGGTCTACCATCCTGAATGGGTTAGAGTTTAGTTTCAATGTAAGTGGACAATTTATTAACAAAATGGAATTGTATACATAATTTTCAATTAAATTATAGCATTAAAAAAATAGAACCATACAATTTTGTATAAGCAAATATACATAATATCATGATAGATTAGGATTTCCTCAAGTTCATTTGAACTTAAAGGGGTTATGTTCATAATTTACACCGTTCATTGTGAAATGAACGGTGTAAATTAATTTGATTAAAATTGTACCTTTTTAATTTATACCGCTCATTTTATAATAAACGGTGTAGATCGTGAATATTACCGAGAATCTTAATCCTACTATGATCTGTAGGTCCGCGTATGGAAATAGTGTAACTTTTCTACTCGTGCTTAAAATAAAATGATACTCCCTCCGTCCCACTGACAAAATAACTAAATTACAATAACCAATACAAACTAATAAATGACATAGAGAGTTACTTGTATACCCTTCTATTGATAATAGAGCTAATTAATGCTATTAGTATATTAGTCAAATTTTCATTAAATATTCACCATTTTTCCATAAAAGACATGACTTTAAATGAAGGTAAAGATGGAAAATTAAAGAAAAAAATTATAGTTATGTTAGTTTTGTCAATTAGAATGGGACACCAAAAACTCCATATTTTGTCAATTAGAGTGGGACGGAGGGAGTATGATTTTTTTTTTTTAATTTCACCAATCAATTCTTCAGTAAAATCACTTGGTAGCCAAAAGGGCAAAAGAAAAAATTGAGGAAAATAATGATTTTGTCCCAAATAGAGAGGATGGTAAAAGATCAATGGCCACTTTGATTTTCTCAAACCACACAAACGTTAATGATGCTGCTCTCTGCATTGCGTCAAAGGCGTGCATGCATTGCACTCAATACTCTCATCCCACGAAAACACTCCTTTACATGCAACAATACTGTAAAAACTGAACATTTACATGCAACAGTGCAATAAAAAATGAATAATTATAAGATATTATTTGTATAATAAACTAATTAGACGTTTTAATTTTAGAATTATAGATGATAAAAATAATAATTGAATGTTTGAATATTACAAATATTTATTAACTTATTGTAAAAATGACAGTGACAGTGACAGTGACGCGTCCGTTACTTGAAACAAAGACACATAAAAATTTCGAGTAAAGGAAAAAAATTCGACTAATTTATTAAAAATTATATCATTTTATTTTTTTACCGAACCAATCGTATTATAATTTTCACTAAACAATCTAATTTAACTAGCCAAAGTTATAGAATATATAATTGAACTGATTAAGTCAGTCAATTTATGTATAATGTATTTAATTAATTCGGTCAATCAAAATTCTAAAATCTTGACTATAATTGAATCAATCATTTTTTATTAACCAACTAACTGAATTATATTTAAAAGTTTTAACCTGACTGAGTTAAAATAGATTAATTAGGTTAATTTGTTTTAACCTCGCATCTAGTATAAACTATATATATGCGACAACCATTCTTTTCTTTTATTTGTTTCTTAAGAAAATCTCTTAATTCTAAAAGCAAAAAATGCTAGAATTTTACAAAAGCAAAAGTTAATCGGAATGCGAATTTGAGAATTTCATGAGCTTTTATTTTTATTTGAAGGCTTTCTCTTGTATCAATGAGCAGCAGATATCGTTTAAGCAAGGTCTCGGGTTCGAGTTCTTGTGAATGCAGAAAATTTTCACTGGTAGACTCACCTAACATGCCAGGTGCGCGATGCGGGTCAGATTCGAATTAGTCAGGGCGAAGTTTAGGAAACCGGATGGGCTTACCAAGAAAAAAGCAGCAGATCAGAATCCATAGAGGCACCAACAAGAAGACACTCACTACCAAAGTAAAAGAGAACAAAATCAAACTGATTTACTAGCCAAAGGTACATTCTCTTACAGTTAAATTATAAGGTGGGTCAATTTTTTTTGTAAAGCTATTTTGACTTGTTCTCTTTTCTTATCTTTTAAATATTCTTACATGTTGCAGCTCCCTAGCTAACCAATTTTTATTAAATTCTTTGATTAACTATGATACTTTATGTGCGTGTCAGAATGAGTTGGAGGTGTTTAACAATACAGTTAAATTATATAACATGGTTTAGTTGGTTCAATTAGTCAAATAAAAGTTGATTAAGTGATTAAAATAAAAATAAAAAACTGTTGAAAATCCATTGATAATATACACTTGAGGGCCGGTGTGGGCCTAGCTTAGATGATTAAGACATTTCCAAGTGTATCAAGAGGTCATGAGTTCGATTTCTACCTCCGTAATTAACAAGTAACAATCCTAGATTTTGACCTCATAAGTGGAAACTAATGATGTTAAAATGATTTAAACAATAGCTAAAAAAACACACAAATGAGGAATGATGATACAGTACAATTAATTTAAGGAAAGCTGACCATATGATATCTGATTTTCTTTTGTTTTTAAATTATTATGCCTCTTTCTTGGTTTGTCTAAATAAGGAAACCAATGATTAAATGCTTAATATTTTTATTTTCTTATATTTATTTTGCTGGAATTAAAGAAAATATGTGTAGTTAAATTTAAGTACTCTTATTTTTAACTACATTTTTTCACTTTGTAACTAGTTGGGAAATGTCGGTCATGTGAGAAGGAATAAATTTTGGCCACATGAAGAATGGCTTTTTTTAAAACGAATAATAGCCTTTTTCTATAAAGATAATATTTCAGTATTATTTGGCCTTCCAGTTATCATATATTCTTCTATATCCCTTTGTTTAGAAGATGATTTTTTTAAAAAAATTTAACAGATAGAAGATAAGTTTATATTTATTTTAATTTTAATGTGTTTTTGTAATTGAAGAATTTAATTGTTCTCTAATTCTACAATTTTGTTTACTATAAGGATTATGATGTGCTAATTCCTTTTTAACAAAGACTTTGTGTTATACACATATTAATGTGTTAGATTTGTGGGGGCACATCTAAAAATAAATAATCTCATCCATTTAGCAAGCAGTACTGGATATATATATCCACCAGAAATTAAATTCTTCCATTATCAACTCAATAGAAGAATAAATGCAGAATTTACATTAGACAGTGTTCAATCACTGTTGATGGAGACGAGTGGATTCTTTCTCGTTGACACAAATGAAGGTGAATTTCTAATATGCATTAATATATTTAAAATGACAATAAAATTGAAAAATATATTCCGAATAAAATAATATCAATTTAGTCCATTAATTTTATATTTTAAGTTAATTACATTTGAACAATAAATTAAAAAAATAAACAGTCTAATTAATGAAAATAAATGTATTTTAGTCTTTAAATTTATTTAGTGATAGATTAATCCATATTTAGAGAAAAAAATACGAAAAATACAATAAATTATATATTTAATTTTATTGCTACTGTTATATTATCATAACGTTTTTATAAATATTTATATTATTATCAAATAATTTATGGATATTTTTTTAAAATTTGGACTAAAAAACTTAAATATTGCATTATATCTTTTTATTTTCATTTTTTACTTATTTTTTTAAATATAGTTGGCACAATAATAAAAATGCTGAACCAACTGTCAATTTTTTAATCCAGTATATATTTTTTTAATTTTATAACAATCATAAATGTATTAATTTTTGTTGCCTTATTTTCTAAAACTAATGCAACTCTTCTGTTGCTCCAATCCAAACAAACTATTATAGTTAACTTCATTTGATTAACCATGCCTGTTAAAATAAAAAGTCTTAAGTGCAGGCCATAAGTTCAATTAATTAAATAAATTATTTAATTTGTGATTAAACCAATTCAGAAAATAAATAAACCTTAATAGAATAGTAATAAAAATTAGGAATTAAAATACATAAATTTCAGAATCAGAAAGAATGGGTCCTGTCCATTTACACAAGGACATGAAACCAAGCTGTCCTCCTGCCATGACAAGGAAATACTCTTAAATTAAATTTGTATATATGCTCCAAAGTAAAATTCAATTCATATAGTAAATAAAAATTTCTTTTGGAGCAGCCAGATTTGGTTTATTATACAATTCCAGGATATTCTATTTGTCTTACGTCAAGAACTTAATTAACATGACAAATTTATAATCAAAACTATAAATTTAGGGACCAATCATTAATTTATCGACGAGAATAGTGTGTGAAGTGAAATTATTTATGTCTTGGTGTCTCTCCTTGCAACATTCTCACTCCCGCCTAATTTATCTCATTTTACAACATACTGTATTTAAGAAAAAAAAATTATAGCTAAAACTGAATTTAGTAGTTGTCCTATAAATCATTTTAAAAATTTATTTTTAAAATACAACAAAAGATGAAAATCATTTGAATAGTACAATCATTAAATCAGATGGGAGGAAAATTTTCTTTTCAAATTTAAAAAAGAGATCTTAATTTCTAAATTAATAAATTGAAACATAGGTAACTAATATCTAATTTATTTATATTTTTTGTTAGAATTATGTCTACAATTATAATTGTATTATTGCATGTTCAAGTTGTGCCGTATAAGCTTCACCACGATCGTTGTGTGCCTTCCGAAAAGACATTATTAGTATGAATAATGCTATATAACCAAACTCTTTCAAGTTTCAACCCATCTTTTTGTACCGGCTAACGTAACGAGTGTATTGATTAGATTCTATTTTTTAAGATATACACTTTTGGATGGAAACTGAACAAGTGAAATCTTACCACGTAAAATGAATTAAAAAAATTGAATTAAAAATGTGGGTTGTAAAACATTTTTCTATTAACACATTGTTCCACTGATACAAACAAAAACTTATTAAACCTTCTCAAATATTGAGAAATTTCTACGAAAGTGGGAAGGATCCTCATGAATTATTTGTTCAGAAAATACTGGGGAAATTTCACAATTTGTCGAATTGCAAATTTGGAACATATTAGAGGAAAATAAAGGCTAAGCAAAAGAGATAAATTAGTACAAAAAATGACATTTATCACACACACGTGAGTGACATGCAGGAGTATGTTTGCTGGTATAAAACAATGAAATGGCCCCAATGAGTTAATGTTTGAAATATTTGTATTTTGATAAGTCTCTATTCCATATTTATCTCCCTCTCCATGGTAGGCCATTTTTATGTTTACTCATTCTGTCTCTCTTCCTTTAACCCTCATACAATTTCTTGTTTTTCTTTTACAAATTTCAGGTTGAGAGGTTTAAAATTAAGAGATTATAAGTTAAGGGGGCTAAAGTAATTAAAAAATACAGCCCTTATGCTCAAAGCAATCTAAAACCTTTTTCAATTTTTTTTTGTAAATTTAACCAAAATTTTGATTTCATCAACTTCATCCCAATTTTATGATTTGATGACAATTTTAGTTTAATTTTATGAATTGTTTAATTGATATGAAATTGATTTTTAAAAATTATATATGTAAAAAATATTGAAATAAAGTGATTTTTTTAAAAAGTATATGTATACATACAAATTTTCTTAATTTATCATTTGAAACACTAAATATATATGTCAAGTTAAAATTGGCTAGCATTGTTTTCAATTTTAAAATTGAGATAAAATTACTAAAATTTAATTTTTTTTAGTTAAATTTATAAAAAATAATTTTTTTAGTTTTTTAGGCAATATAGCAAAATGAATTAGTATATCAAAAACTATAACGAAATTAACAAACATACATTTTTAATAAAAAAATTTAGTCAGTTTGGTCCGATAATTTTATGATTTATGACACTTATATTTACATATCAAATAAAGAAAATCTAATTGATAAAAAAAAATATACTTTAGTCATTTAACATATTAATTTTTATGATAAAGTAGTCCACAATTGAAGAAAAACTCATTAAAATATTAGAAAATATATATCCAATTTTATAAAAAAAGTTATGCTGTTATAAAAAAATTTATGTTATTATCAAAACAATTATGAATATTGTCTAAGCACAAACAAATATATCATAAAAATAATTTAATATATTGAATTCTATTTTAATTTTATTAATTAGACCCTTCATTATTTGTATTTGCTATTTTGATATAACTGACTCAAAAATTGTTGAACCAAACTGTCATAATTGTTTTAGGGATAAGAGTCATATATAATTTTTACGTTTGAAGTCATGATCATGCTCTCATGATTCGAAAAGATGCATATATGCCTCTAATCTAACGTTTTTAAATGGGTTTATTCAGACTCTACTCTTACGGTTAGGGATATACATAACCTTTTTTTAAAACGTTAGTGGCCCAAATGAGTCCATTTAACAACATATATATCCTTTCTGAATCATGAGAGCACAAATGATCTTGAACCCAAACGTTAGGGGCATATTGACCCCTTTCCTTTTTTTATTTAGAATGTAATAGTCAATTTTGTCATAATTAAATTTACTTATGACTGAAATCAAATAACTTAACTTAAATCCTAATAGTTACCCTCGATTTTGATTATTTGATAGAAAAAGGGTGGTGATAAAAGCTGCAGGAGAGGCAGCAAGAATTGGAATATAGAACATGAACATGTATTTAGCTGTGGATTTAGCGACACTGTCATTCAAATGCAACAGCCCTAACTTTTTCAAGGATAAGTGGAACCATATTTACCACACCCGTCTCTAGCCTTAGCCTGCGACTCTGGGCGAGGGACCATCCGATTTTATAATTTTTGTTTCAGATTTTCCATCATATTTATATATTCTTCACTATGTGACATGTTTACTTTCATACTTAATCACATTTATTGGCTATAATATCGAGTTAGAAACTACAATTATATAATTAAAGTGTGATTTAAATACCCATTAACATGTTAACTCGGTTACTTTTTTTTCCTAAAATCATTGGAAAGGGAGTGCGTTTGTTGAAGGATTTGAACCCACGATCAACTTAACAGTTTGTTGATCAGCGTTTATACTATTTGTGCTATAACTCATTGGTAACTCGTTATTTATATCAAGTCTAATTTGATCATGTTTAATTTATTTAGGTTTTAAATATACTTTTTGGTTTGTTTGAGTTGATGACTTTAACATATATGGATTAGGTTCGACTAAATAATGCATTAGGTTTGATTGAATAATTGCTCGTGTGGATGACTTTGCTAAAATATTTCTATATGATTTCAACTATCTGGAATAAGGTTTTCAAGTAGCTAATACTTAAAGGTTCTAGTTTTCTTTTTATATAGATTGGATATAAGAAATTAGACAATGCAGCCGAATCTCTCCAGCTTTTTTAGTTATCGTAATTGATACATATCTTTAAATAACAAATTAATTAATTATACTCACTGTGTCATCCATTGATAGAATCAATTGAATTTTATCATATCACTAAATTATTTCATATACAATTTTTTTTATATAATTGGAGAGAGAATTGCTTGTGGGAGAATTTAAACTCACGACCTAACAGTTTATTTTCTAGCGCTTATACCATCCGAGTTACACCTCATTGGTACAATTTATTTTTTAACAGAGTGATAAAATTATATTGATTGCTATCATATATAACATGATAAATAAATATGTTTAACAACTTCAGCATAATTTTAAGTTTATTTATCAATTTGCTATAACTCAAACGTTATAAGCGTCGAGTAATATTTAGTGCGCCACTCTTCAACGATAAAAACACTTTTAAATTTTGTTATTATTTGAATTGGCTTTTATTATAATTATTTTAATTTTAATCTATCTTATTTATTTAAAATAAAATTGCTGACCAGTTATAAATAAACAAAATAACTTTTAACAAAGTTCTGTAGAAGCCACCATTAGAATCGCACAGAATTGCATTATTACTAGCGTGCGACAAGCAATATGTAGGAGACTAGATCTATATATACCAACAAAAAACTTTGCAGAATCACAACTTTAATTTTTTCTTTTAAATATTCCTTTGGAATTTATTGCTTTTCAAAAATAATTTCAACCTTAAATATGGCGTACAAAAATGTGCAGTAAAAACACAACATAGAACATCAATGATACTGTTCTTTTTTTAAATTGAGAAGTAAAATTAATTATAATAATAAGAAGAAGTGAAGTTGAAGACTAATAACAGACTCTCCTTTTTTAAGAGCTCAGCACAAAAAGCGAAGCTTCTCTTTATACCATTATTTATTATTCCTCTTCTTTTTTTTTCTTCACTCTCTACTTTTCTTTACTACATAATCTTACACATCAAGAACCAAAAAACCAAGAAAAAAAATGGATTTTGATCTTGAAAATCCATTGACAATCTTCAATGAACATCAATCCGAGTCCATCCCGAATCTTTTTGCCTCCGAATCTGATCATATGCCGTCAAAAAAATTCTTAAAATCCTTAAAAACTTCTGATAGCTATTTTTCCTTCCGACAAGAAGCCGTATCTCTCATTTTACGGGCACAATATTCTTGCAAGTTCGAGCCATTTTTTGCTTATCTTGCGATTAATTACATGGATAGATTCATCTCGAGTCAAGAAATTCCGGTATATAAATACTTAATATAATGTGATGTTCTTGAATTCTTGGTTCTATATATTCATACATTTTCAAGAAAATTGATCGTATTGGATTTGTTTAAGTTTTTGCAGCAAGGAAAGCCCTGGATTATGCGACTTCTTGTAGTTTCGTGTCTTTCTTTAGCCGCGAAAATGAAGGACACACATTTTCCGGTGACTAATTTACAGGTACAATTCATATTTCTTTATTCAAGATTCATTAATTCTTGATTAGATAGCGAATTAATTTATTAATGAATTGAAAATGATGAAACAGAGAGAAGAAAATTCCATTTTCGACATGCAAACGATTAATCGAATGGAGCTACTCATTCTTGATGCTTTAAATTGGCGAATGAGATCCATTACACCATTTTCCTTCTTGCATTTCTTCATTTCTTCATTTGAGCTTCAAGATCCTCCGTTGACACAAGCTTTAAAAGATCGCGCTACAGAGGTTATATTTCGTGCTCATAATGGTACGTAGTTATTGACTATAAATACATTTTCGAATTATAATTCTAGTTAGCTATATATATAATTGCTGAACTCTATAGTTTTTTCCTTCTATTAATTATGAGCAGAAATCAAGTTTCTTGAATTCAAGCCGTCTATAATTGCAGCATCGGCTCTTCTTCTAGCGTCACACGAATTATTTCCTATGCAATTTCATTCTTTCCAATGTTCAATTTTGTCTTGCGAAAGTGTAAATAAAGTAAGCAAACTTAAAAATCTTAATTCTCATGCTTTTTTGTTATAAGTATACACATTTTCTTGATTTTTTTTTAATCGAATGTGATTAATTTTTTTAGGAGAATCTGCTAAAATGCTTAAATGCAGTTCAAGAAATGGAGTGGTGTGAATCAATGTTGGATACAGATTCAAGCACAAGAACACCATTGAGTGTATTGGACAGGCATTGCAGCAACTCGGAAAGTGAGACGACTACCGCGACGGAATTATTGATCGAAAAGAAAGAGATTAAACGACACAAAACAATTGGTCGTTATAGCAGCAGCAGTAGCAAGTGAGGAGTAATATTTATATTGAAAAAAGGCCATTATGCCCCTAACGATTGATTCCAGGATTAAGTAAAATTTTAATGTCCGGATAGATTCAAATATGCTCTCAACTTCTTAAAAAATTATTAATCAAATTTGCAGTTTTGACGATCAGGCCCCTAACGTTTCATTTATGCATCAAAATTGGGCGCATGTTTGTTCATTTTTAAGACTTTGGGAGCGTATTTGAATCTTTCTTGACGTTGATATATTTGGTCTTAGAGTCAAATTTTAAGGGTATAAATAACGTTTTTTCCATTTATATTTAATGAAATGAAAGCGGTCCACCTTAATTTTAGAGATGAAAACAGAGAAGATAATTACTCTATGGAGGACTCTGCAATTGGTCCATTTCTCAAGCTCCAGAGCAGAACTCACACATGGTTAGCTTGAAATGAGTTAAAAAAAATGAAATAATTATTTTTGGTTTTAAGTTTATGGAATTATGGACCGAGAAGGACAAAACAAAGCTTTGAATGCTAAATGTCACTTTGTTTGTGTTTAGGTTTTTGGGTAAGAAAATTTGGTTGTGTCTTTTGTCTGGTGACAGAAACAGAATTACAAGAAATTTATTTCTTTGTATTTTTCTGCTCTAATTCATTAATCCAATTCTATAGTACCACTGCGCAAAAACAATAAATTTTCTGATACTTGTACCTAATTTTAATTCGTAACAAAAATATATTAACCTTATAGCACTAACACACCTAATTTTTAACTTGTAACTAAAATATATATAACCTACAATCTTATAACATTTGAAATACCTTCCATTAATATATACGAGCTACTCGGGATGACTCCAAAAATATCCGAATTTAATTCGATTTATATTGAGTTGAGCTCGAGTTTAAACTACTCCAATTAATTAATGAACTGAGCGCGAGCATTGGAATACTTGTCTGTAAGTCCGCGAACCTAATTGAATTTTAGTTAATTCATATTTTTATCCTTTACGATAACATTTATTTTTATATTAAAATTTAATTTTTTGGTTGTACTAATAGAGACAAATTTGACTCTTAATTATTCTACCGAGTTAAAATTCAAATCCCCAAACAAAAATTCAATTGAGCTCAAGTCGAATTTCGAACTTCAAATTTTGAAATCAAATCGACTCAATTCAATTACACCATCCTAAAATATACTGCCCTTTTTCTTTTTTTTTTGTTAAGCCCATTTGGTTTCCAAGGCTTCGCCCTGACTAATCCGGATCCGACCCGCGTCGCGCACCTGGCATGGTGGGTGAGTCTGCCAGTGAGAATTTTCTGCATTCACAAGACTCGAATCCGAGACCTTACTTAAGCGATATCAAGTCGCTTACCACTTGTACCAACTTCTATTGGTTACTGCCCTTTTTCTTTTAGAAAGAACATCATAACATGGTCAACGGTTATAAGAGAAAGCCGGTTAAAAAAACAGTAAAATAAAATTGGCGGGAAAATCAATTATAGGTTCTGTTGCTGCCAAACAGCCACTGTCTATGTGGTGTATGTGCGTGAAAGAAAGGATAAGAGAGATGAAACAACGTAGCAGACACGTAGCTTTCTTATAAGATTTATAGTAAATTTTTATATAATCTATTCCTTAAAATGTAACTGATTTTAGTTTTTAATTTGTCATTGCAAAACAAACGACAATAAATAAATTAAAAATTCAGAAAAGTTAGTTAATTAATTTAGTTGAAAGTGAAAGTGCTCTGGCAAATATTTAGCAAATCTATACTATAGTATAGCAAGGCTGCAAGATGCAGAAATTAATATTAAATTTTGTGATGTTGCAGAATAAAATTAGATATAATTCCAACAGTTGGTTGCACATTCTGATAAATTCCAACTTTAGGATCCATCAGCAAATTTTAAAACTTTTCCAATTTCCAAAGGCACCAGGCATCAGTGTGTTACTGTGTTACGTACTGAACTAAAATCGAATCAATTTTAATTTGACTTCGGTCAAAATTGGTGAGAAATTCGGGATAATTAAACCGTCAAAATTTGTGTTATGTTTAAGTAGATAGAGTACTATCGATTTCATTCATTATTTTAGTGGTTAATTTTTTTTATTAGTCTTTTGAAATGGTTTTGAATCACAACGTACTTATTTTTTTTGTTTTTATTACCAAAAAGAATAAAATCACATGGAGCACTTGAGAATCAAACCGTGAACTCATGAGAGACCAAAACACTCCTATACAAATTTTATATAAAAAGTAGTAAAAAATTAATTGTAAATTAACCGGTTACTTTAACTGATTGGAACATGTTTTAATTTAATTTAATTCGATTAAATTTTTTTTATTGATCAATTTAAGACGAAATGTCGGTTTAGTGACCGAACCGACTCAAAACCAAAGATAAACTACAAAATTTACGTCTAATATTCACTACATTAATGGCAGTCCTGCCTAGGCTGTGCTTCTGTCTAGGCATAAGCTCGCAGAGCCCAGCCCAAACTATTTGGGCTTATCTGTTTTACCTGTTATGCATTGGTTAGGGCTTTAAGCAGAGGGTAAAGATCAACATCATACTGCTTGTCGTTTAGTTTACATTTAAAACAATTGCATGCAATTCGAGACGACGATATTTTAGTAAAAGATCATTTTGGTTCCTGAATTTATAATTCGGGTTTAATAATTTATTTTCATCAACTAAGGACAATAATTTTTATTTCTAAGTTAATTAAAAATATAAATAAATAAATTCAGGAATCAAAATAGCTTGATTTTATTCTTAATTTATCTAATTATAGGGAATATTGATAAAAATAGTTGAAAAAGAAGTATTTATTTTAAATTATAAATTTAGAGACAGAATTGAATATTTTCTCGATAATTTTTTCCAACTGATCACGCGAATAATTTAAGGAAAAACACTTAATGCTGGGAAGCCCAGTATAGTAAACTGGATTAAAAAGTCGTTGGTCTAATTATTTATGCATTTGATGCTTACCTACAGAAAGTTGCACAAAAATACAATTGGCTAAATGTTCAAAAACATTGAGTTATGACGTCCTCCTCATTACCTCAGCCACAAACAATGATATCTTATTAAAATAAATAATCATCGACACATTCTAAAGTGACAGTACACCAAATTTGAACGATCGAGGTTAATTATCTTTGTCTCACTAAGCCACTATATATCATTTAATTATGGAGTAATTTTCCAGCGGAAATAATAGATAAGGATTTGCAAGACCAAATATTTAGGTTTATCTAATTACCGAAAATTTCCCATGCTTTTTGAATATAGCCATAACTTGCCGCTAGATAACAAGGCTACGTACACAGAGAAATGAAATAATCTATCACGAATACGATATTATTTTAAGGGATTTTATATTGAAAATGAAATTTTGCAGTCGAAACGTCAAATTTTCTATATCTTTTATAGTAAAATTGAATGAAGTGTATGCGGTACCTAATTTAGTGCAAATTCATGCAACCCTGAAAAAAGTTTCACTTTTAATCGGTGTTTGTATTGACTTATACGGTTTCACAAATTGTATGTCCTAATTAAACCATAACTCGGCAAAATGAGTGACAATTATTATGAAGGAATAGTTTAGCAGATCAAGTTTATCTGATAACAATTTTTGGTCAGCTTGGAATTAACAAGAAAAGTAATAAAAGAATTGTTTTACTAATTAAATATTATCTTTTATATATGAAATTCAAGAAACGGTTGAGAAACATGAACAAACTAATGTTTAATATTAATAATTAATAGGTTAATTATAATTCTTCTTCCCGTAATGCCATCTCTAATATAGAATTAAAGCTCTAGACTACACATGTAACTGTTTGGTTTAATAGTTATTCTTCAAAATCAGAGATATAATTCAACCGCTTTGAACAGAAAAAAAATTATACGAACTGGTGAGTCGTTAATTTAGTTGAAATGTAAAAACTAACCGATTTGTAGATTAATTATAATTAAAAAATACTATGAAAATCTGAAATATGTACTTCGTTCCGTAACCACAAAAGAAAACTAAATTTTATTGCCATAAATAGTCCTCTATATCATAAGAAATTCAGTAACAAAAATGATTTCTTTTCTCCAACAAAATGGCAGTTGTTGAGATAATTTAGATAAGCCAAAATTTAATTTCCTCTAATATCTAATGATCACTATAGTCTATATGACCATAAGGAAGTATAGTCAAATAAATCAGTGCAGTCAGCTGAAATATCACACATTTCATATGTGTTTACTCCATTATCTCCCATGCTGTAAAAAATTTCCATTGGAGAAGAAGACTGCAGGAATTCTGATGAACTAAAATTCTCATCATCATTAATGTCAGGCCGCAGAGACGAATATTCGGATGAACCGCCCCACGATGAAGAAACTGTTGCATAATCAATGCATTCTTCATCAACCCACATTTCATCCAAATCTTCTATTGAAAATGACTTCTCATAAATTTCAGATAATATATTGTTTTGTTGATCAATTGTCTGGTTTTCGTCACGTTCCGTAAAAATATCATTTTCGAATTGTACTTCATCAGGTTTCTGAAGTAGTTCAGGCTTGGATTCTTGCAAAGTATAATTAAATTTCTTCAAATGAGTATGCCAATGGTTTTTTATTTCATTATCTGTTCTGCCGGGCAATTTAGCTGCAATTGCAGACCACCTGAAACAGCACAACACAAATACATAAATTAAAGAAGACATATATATATATCGTCGCCAAAAATTTGTAATCTTAGATGGTCGTTTTGTCAAATAACGACCAATTTAGCGACGAAAATCTAGGTTTGTCGACCAAATATTGGTCGCGGAAGATCAAAAGAAACATCATCAACCAATTGATTGCTCTTTTTATTAATTAAAATGTAATCAAGTAATTAATAAACCTAGATAAGCTAAATCAAAACGTAATTACGGACTTGCAAAATTTTACGTAATTACCTATTTCCTAGGGTTGCATGAAGATTGAGTATGATTTCATCTTCTTCAATGGTGAAATTTCCTCTTCTTATATCTGGCCTTAAGTAATTCATCCATCGAAGCCTGCAACTCTTCCCTGACCTTAACAAACCTATATATACATATAAATCAAGAAATGAAAACATAATTTAATGATTATATATTACTTTTTTGTTTAGAAAAAAGAATCTTGAATTATAATTAATATGAAATCAAGATTAATCAAATTTAATTACCAGCAGCTTTTGGCATTTCATTCCAATTCCAAATTCCATATTTGGTAATATAGGTTACCAATCTTTGATCTTCATCAGCACTCCATGTTCCTTTTTTCAAAGGCAGTTTTTCAAAGTGAAGAGTTATCATCTTGAAAACTCTTTTAGATGAGGGAGTACGGCCTGTGCAATAATATTTGGACTATTTATTAACTACAAACACGTGTGGGGAACCCCTAAATTCTTATGATATAATTTTGTTTATAGAGGGTCAATGTTACATGGATTATAAAATTTAGAACAAACTATAATAAAACTGACCCATATATACTCCCTAGATTTCCTATTTTAGAAGGTTCTACGTGTATTACAAGAAAGAAATGTTTTTGTTTTTATATTATATCATAAGTTCGAATTTCTTTACTAGTTTAAAAAGTTACTAAATTTAATTAAAAGTTTCAAAATGGATTATAATTTTAAAATACAAATTTCAATATGCTATTGTTATAAAAATGTCAATGTCAATATTTAAAGTAGTTTTTTTAAAATAATTATTTAAATTTTATTAAATAAGTATGATCTTTTCATTGATATAAGATCATAATTATTTATACAAAATTATAGGATATTTTTAATATGTAGGATATTTATAATCTATTAGTATGTTTTTTATTAAAAAGTTCAATGATTTCTGTAAAAATTATAATTTTTTCAATAAATATTGAATGATTTTAGTAATTTATTTTTAGAAATAATCATTACTTATTACATTTCCTAAAAGTATTGACTTTGCAATAGTTTTATTATTTAAAAAGTAGTCTTATTTTAATTATAAATAAAAATTAAAGTCTTTGGTGAATTTTTTTAAATTACAGTTAAATTGATCTCATGATATAAGTATATAGGTCTATTTAATCTTTCTCTGATAAACGATACCTTTTCTTAAGGGGCCGCTCTCTTCTAAGTGTTTATAATGAGTGTTTATCTCATGCAACCGCTGTGTCACGTTATTTTTATATCAAGCTAATGAGCATTTTCGATAGAGAATCTTTTAATTATTACTTATTTTTTTATCATTTAATTTTCCACATGGCTATTGCGCAATTGGTTTGTTGTATGAATGACATGGCGCAACGGTTGTGTTGTATAATTATCCGTTTATAATTTACACAAGATGCCGAGTAGAAAAAAAGTACATCAATGTGACTAAAAGAAAAATTTCAAGTACGTAAATGGTGATTATAAAAGTGAAGGTGTGTAAATGATTAAACAGTTAAAGTTCATGGACATTAAATGTAATTAGCCTTATTTATATTTATGACTGCTTTGTAAATTATATATATGGTAATACTCCTTTTAAGGAGTACTGTATTTGGACAAAAAAAGTTTAATCTAAAATATTATGACATAATTAATATAAATGAAATATGAAAGGAAAGTCTCTCTTTTAAAACAAAAAAAATAATAATTAGGTAAAATTTATCATAAATTTTTTATATATTTTTTGATTTTATTTTTAGTTAATTTTATTTATTCTATATATTTTTAAAAATAATTTTATAAAATGTTTGTTAAAAAAGTGCGATAGTATAAGCAATCAAGTAAAACTGTTTTTAAAAATAAATAAACTATATAAAAATAATTATAAAAATATTTTTAAAAATATAATCAAATAAAAAAAATAAAAATACTAAGGGACAAAATAAATATAAAATACAAAATACAATAAAATAGGTTAAACTTAGGAACACGGTTGTACCTTATTTATTGGTTATTCATTAGCAATTATTTATGCCTAATTATTTGACGAATAATTAGATGAAAGGATGAGGAAAAGATAGTCCAAAAAAAACAAAAATCATTATGTAACCAACCCGCGGTTTTGATTCAAGAATCATAGACTTAATGAGTAATGCTATATAATCCCACACTTTTAATCCACTTTTTTATACCGCCTGACGTGGCAATCAAAGAGTGGATTGATTAAATTCTGTTTTTTTTGAGATATACACTTTTGGGTAGGGATTAAACGAATGAAACTTTGCCACGTAAGATGGGTTAAAAAAATTGGTACAAAGTGTTGGGTTATAAAGCATTTTCCAAACTTAATTATTGTGGACAAATAAATGTATTGGATTTATCCATTATATTTTAAAAATTACTTTACGCATTTTATATGTGTCATATGATATTTTACAATAAATTCGGAAAATTCGGAAAATACGTGAAATATTAAATATTTTAATAATTGTATACTGCTTATTATAAAAGAATTCAAAAATCAACATAATTTATTAATTCTTCACAGATGATATGACACGAAAGATGCGGAGATGATTATTCTTAATTTTATGAATTAAGGCATGTATGGTTTTATATTATATTTCCAATTTTATATAAAACCAAAAATGCTTTGCTTGATTTTTAGTATTATAATGAAAATAATGGGTATAGTGACGTCTCTTGCTTAGGTCATTCAAATAACTAGTTGTCGTTAATAATGTCAAATTGACATAAAATATGAAAATATATGCGTTAGAAAGTTAGGATAGTCATCAATCACTAACCACACAACATATTAGATTATGACAAAGTGCCCATTTCATTGCATTTTTAAAAATAAGCTATATATTTTTAAAATTATTTCTATAATTAAATAAATTTTTTAATTCATTTTTTTCATTTGATAACTACAAATATTTATTTTTACCTATTAAACTATTTTTTTTTACCCATGATTGTTGTCTTTTAGATATAAAAGGAGTATGTATACCTATTTGCTAAATTTATCATCCATCAATAATTTTTTAATAAGACTAAAAAAAATTAAATATAAAAGCATTTATTAATATGAGTAATTTTGTAAAAGTTAGGAGTTTCTTTTATAATTGCGGAAAAATGAGCGTTTATGGAAAACATAGAACTCTCAACCTAACAGAATTAATGTCTAGCACTTTTACCATTTAAATTATACTGCATTTGTGTATAAATTAGGAGTCAATCCAGCCTAAATTGTCCTCATTTTTTTTATAAATTAGTACTTTAATTTTTGATTTTTATAAATGTACAAATGTAGACATACATACTACTTCTTCATCCATCGCAAATTAATAAACATTTTTATCTCCTGTGGAGTAATAGATATCAGTAACTACTGTCAGATAACCTCATTTATTATAATGGAAATTTGTTTTACCATTTTATCTATGGTGGCTTTCTCAAGGAAGTATCTCATTTTAACAGAGATTTTTAAGTAGACTCGGTGTACCCAATCATTCATACACTAATCTATCATATTATGACACGTTATTAAAATTATGACACTATCGTAATATTATTTATTATTTATTTACACTTTTAAATTGTAATATTATAATAGTGCCATTATTTTAATGCGGTGTCATAATATGATAGATTTAGTTTACGGATGACGTGGTGGACTGAGTCTATCTAAGAATTTTTTCTTATTTTAATTACTGTAATTCTTCCTTTTTTATTTGGATTTGAATTTTTAAAAAAATCTTTATTGTATTTTATTTATTTGATTTGTGATTTTTCTCATATACTGTTGTAACTTTTAAAGTGTAACTAGTTTGCCTTTGTTTTATGCAAAAATTACGTGTAGTTAAGTTTTTGCCACTTGTGGCCTTTTGTATAATTTTCATAAAAAAATTGAAAATGAGTAAATATTTTTAAAATTTATGTGTAATAGTTTTAAGTAATTAATGAAGTCTGCTTTGTGAATTTTCGCAAAACAGGATAGAAGGTCAATCGGATAGCGGTTATCCGATTAACTCTCCGATGCGAAAGTTAGTATTAAGTTTTGAGCAGAGTATTTGCGTATTGAACGTAATTGTGTATGTAGGTATATCCCAACCTCCTTATATAGTAGTAGTGAGAGAATAATTTTTAGAATTTGAATAGTAAAGTAATTTCTATTTAGTAGAATGTGATTGAATAGGAAAAAAATATTTTATTCAACGAAAGTTATTGTCTTTCTAAATAAACTTTTCCAAATAGGAGTTTATCTTCAAATAGAAAAGTGATATTCCTTTTCCATAATCAGGTCTCTGGGAATAGAGCTGGCTATGGTTCATAACCCGTCGGTTCCGGTTCGGAACCGCCGAGTCGAGGTTTAAGAAAAAAATGAAACCGGCCCGGACCCGTTTAAGTGACGGTTCCGGGCCGGTTCTGGTTCCGATTCCGGGTTCCGGACAGTTCAGAAAAAAAAAAGTAAAATTAAAATTTAAATGGTAAAAGCTAAAAATTATATTTAAAATTAAATAATTTTTATTGACAAGTTCAACTTTTAAACCTCCGCTTCCGACTCGGAACCGCCGGTTTACGGTTTTGAAACCGGCCCAAAACCGGTTTTTCAACGGTTCTGGATCTTTAGTCTGATTCCGGATTTGGCCGGTTTTGAGCTGGATTTGACCCGGACGGTTCACGTGCTGACCCGGCCCATGGCCAGCTCTATCTGGCGACACATTTTGTACTTGATTTCAAATTTTTACTAAAGTTTTTGAGATTTAGTTTTCTTGGGGATTCGGGCGAATCCCTATTCAACTTTTAGGCTTGACAAGGTTCTACGGACTCGAATATTGATATTATTGTGTTCGCCTTAAACGAGTTCTAAGATTTACTTGAAAAAGTGGATTCGTTACGATTTAGTTTCACCGTACTTATGTTGACATTTGGTTTTCACTTATGATTAATATTGGGTAGAGAATGAAGTAGTATAATTATCAAAACGAAAACACATGATTGTTTCAAAGAAAGTGCGTTTTTTCTTCCTCATCTTATGTCATGCACTATTTAATTTTTCTTCATGAGAAGATTAATTTCAAACATTAATTTTGACTAGTCAGACTGTAGTTATTTATACAGTAATATCAGATCATTGTTGACTTGCAAATGAAAGACCATGGAATTTTAAAACATGCTGAATTAATGAGTGGTTGTGATTATGAACAAGATTTAAATTTGGAAGTTTGTTTATTGTCATAAACCAATGCATTTAGAGATTCTTCGCTCCATTAATAATGATAAAATCATTAAAGTATTGATTAGATCAAATGTGAATAAGGGATTATTTCTTATACTACCGTCCTTTCCAGTACGTTCTATGTATGTAGTATCCTATTTATTTCCAAAAGTTCTGTATGTAGTTTATTTCCAAAAGTCCGCGTCTAATTTCTATTTTTTTTCAAATATATGATTTCATTTGTAGATAAAAGTTCAAATGCAAGAACTTCAATTCTAACTGCAATAAATTACGAGCCAGAAATTAATAAATATAAGGACTAATCGATAATAATCGTGTCATTCAAAATACAACTCCACAAAAACTAAATCTAAAAACATACCTAGTTAATATGGGGACAATTTACAAATATAAAAGTACAATAAAAATAATAGAAACCTTAAATCTAAAACAATCTAAAGAAACATTATTTAAACCGTAAAAATTAATTTGTAAACTAATCTTTTAATGGAAATGTTAGAGATTTTGAGTTTCAGCGAAACACATGTTCTGATTAATTTTTAGATGAAATACCACCAAATGAGCTCGTAGCGGAAAACATCGGAGTAGGTAATCTTGCAAAGCTCTCTAGCAAGAGAAGAAGAAAATCAATCAAAGATAAGAATCAATAAGACAAAAATTATTACTAAAACCGATATTAGATGACAAAAAACTATTTATTCAGAGTAGAAATAGAGACAACGGATAATATGGATGTGATTTTGGCACAAAAATTGCCAAAATCACCTCCCTAATTTAGTGATTTAATAATTTTTTTATGCATATATACAAAAAATTTCCATTTAAGAAATGAAATAAATATAAAAAGGTTAAATAAATTCATTAAATCACTAAATCAATTTATTAAAACATAACTTTTATATTTCTTTATAATAAAAATAAATTGAAGGACTAAACTAAATTTTAACTTTGATTAAGATGTAAACATCGAAAAATACATTGCTTTTTACTTTTTTGTTTATGGTTCAAACTTTTAAAAAGATCAGTTTTAGCCCATTTTTAATTTTCAGTTTTAAAACCATTTGTTTTTATTAAAGTGAAAAAAATTTCAAATATGTCATTCATGTTTGAAATTTTTAATGGTAAAAAGATATATTGCAACAGATAAAGTGATATGAAGTAACTTTGATTTTTTTTCTTTTTACAATTGAAACTGAAAATTGAGAAATAGGCTAAGTTTAGTGAATTTAAAAGTCTAGGACATAAACGACAAATTCAAAAAAATAGAACATTTTTGGATGAATAAACTTTTTATTAATTACAGTTTTTAATTTAGTTGACTAATAACAAAATGAGCTGAAAGATAAAAATATTGACGAAGATAAAAATGAAAAATTATATCTTTAGTCTTGAAACAAGAAAAACATAAATGTGAATTATATATTTTTTATTTATCCAACCAACCAAAAATATTAAATTACTTGTTTCTTTTTAATTTTAAATTTATTTTAACTATTATCAATCAAATACATTTCTCTTTATCAACGATTTTATGATAATAGTGAACTAAAATATTTATTAATTAGTAATTTAATCGGTAAGATTATTTTAGTTTTTATCATAATTATAATTTAAATTTTAAAATGATATTTTTAATATGTACCAATTTAATTAGACGGACAAATGAAAAAAATGAAAAATATAAATTCGATGGATGTGTGAGTAATTTATTTTAACGAGTAGTTTCCGTGTTTAGGTGATAAAACAGTTGTAATATTGTTGGTCATTCAGTTCCCACTAAAATAAGAAAGTTTTGTTAATACTATAGTCGGCGACTCGGCTAGAAACTTTTTGTTCTATTTAGAGAATTTTTCTTCACCAAATACAATTAAATTAGATGTCTTAGTTCCATGAATGTTACTTTTTTCTGCCAAACACGAATGTTACTTAATTAATCAAAATTTGCGTGTTTGATGTTGGTCAGCTTCTTAATTTCTTTTTTCAGTTCTTTAATTTTGGGTTTTACTATTCGCCGCCCCATTTTACTTAATATCGCCTCCGCAAAAGACATTTCCGTCCTTTTAACAAAACCAAAACCAAAAAATTCTCTCAACTCATTCGAACAAATACGTAAAAAGTTGATTAAAATGACAGAAAACAGTTATAATTCGTCGGATAATAATTATCGACGTTCAAAAATAAAATTTTCCGGCTTTTCTAAAAGAAAAGAACCGTTATTTTATTTTTTAAATTTTTCCGAAAATGTCCCGGAGGGACATTCCTCCAAAGGAGGGACTTCAGAGAGACGTCCTTCGGGGACGTCCCTCCTTGTGGAGGGATGTCCCTCCGGGACATTCCTGGAAAAATTAAAAAAAAATGTTTTTTTTTTGGAAAAATTGGAAAAATTTATTTTCGAATGTCGATAATTATTATCCGACGAATTTTAAACGTAATTATTTATATTATATAAGTTCATTTAGAAAATTTAGGCGATGACGAAATTGATTTTAGCGATCGGTCTTTTTTAGTCACAGATTCTGATTCAGCCGTATGAAAAATATTAAGTCATACTAAAAATATTCAGTAAATATTAAATCGATTATGTTTCTAAAATATCTAAAATTACAAAAAAAAATTAATTCTATATTTTTTTAACAAAAAAACCCGGCTGCGACGTTTTCGGTCGCAGCCGGAAACAGTCCCGTGAAGAGGGACAATCACGTAAAATATGATTTTAGTTTTAATGGATTGAGAGGTTTTAATTTTGTATTGAAATAGGGAAAAGGGCAAAAGGGTAAAATATGGGGGCGGTAGGTAGTAAAAAGGGGCGGTATTTAGTAATTCAGTTAATTTTTTATATAATTAGTTTTTAGTTAATGCCTTATATTAGATTATGCTCCCTCAATTGTAGTAGAATTGTATGTTATTTTTTTTTATCACACAGTTCAAAAAATTAATATTATAATTTTTTTTTGTAGATTTCTTTCATTTTCTCTGCCACACAAATGTAGTTACTACACTTTGTTTGAATAATTAAATTTACTTATATATTTCAATAGATAATAATAAATTTTAATTTATTATTTAAATAAAAATAATATAGCAAAATACTTTTAAAAATTGCCATTTATTACAAATAAAAAAATCAGATTAAAAAATAAACAATTTTATTAAAATGGAGGAATTTTAATATGAACATGTTGAAATTATAATTTGAAAAATAATTGTTCGATGTTTTTCAGTTAACTTGGATAATGCTGTTTTATTAATTTTTTACTGATTTTGTGATGAAATTATAATATTTTTTAATGTTATAGAATTTCAAAATTTTCATGGACTAAAAATACTTAAGTACTAATATTTTAAACTTTTACTTACTATTGATTCTTATAACTTTTAACTATCTAGAACTATTCAATTATATCTAAATTTTGTAAAATAATTTAATTTAATAAGTTTCAAAAGTATATTAATTTACGTATGAATATATTATGAACTAATAATGTATACTTTTTATTAATTAGATACACTTCATATATTTCTTTATACTTCATTTGACTAGTTTATTATTAAAATCGCTTAAAACACTAAATTAATCATTTTAATATTTACTAATCGGATTGCTCTATCTTTTTAGATAATGGATTTTTTTTTTCATTTAATCAAGTGACACCCATGGTAAAAGTAATGAAGAAAACTACCTCGGTATTCTTTTCATAATATAATTGGTTATTCGATTTAACTTTTAGATATTTAACCAATGAATTATAACTTAAATAGTATAAGTGTTGTTTGTTAGGTCGTGGATTTAAATTCTCCCATAAGCGTTTTTTTCAATTATAAAAAAAAAATTTGCTATTTAAATTTATATTGGTTACAGAATAATTTTATTTTTGTTAAAAAAAGAAAGCTAGAGACAACATACAATAAATAAATGAACTCATTGATGATTCATTATATTCTCACACTAACTAGTCATTTTATATGGTCCAACGTTGTAGCCGCCATGAAATGATATAAAATTTCGACAAATAAATAAAATAATCTGAATTTTTCTAAATTACAATGAATCCTCCAAGTATTGCTGTTTCCTAAATCTTATACTTGAACCTCAAAGAAATTACACTAAAGCATTATTTTTGTTTTGTCATGTTGGCCAAGTTTAATTAGGTCTTAGTGGATTTATTAGCACTATTTTCACATGTGTGTATTGTGGCAGGACTTTGACTATTTGAGTCAATCTGTGGAAAGCGAGTAGAATTGTCAAGGAGGTAGAGAGGCAATTACATATTTATCTTAATTTCTACATTAAATCTACTTTCATTATCAAATCAATTACTGAAAGATAAAGAGAATTATTACTAACATTTTTTTATTTAACTTTTGTGTCTAAAAGTGGTGGCCAAAAGTGGCTTAGAATTGAAACGTTATATACAAAGGTAGATTTTGTATCACATTTCTACAAGTGGGGACTCCAAGAGAAAATTAACTGATATAGATTTTGTATCAAATTTACATTTTTTTAGATAAATGATTGTTATTAAACATTATAACAAGATACAAGGTAAAAAATTATAAAACGGAATGCAGAATATCATCCAAATTTTACAATACAATCTAAACATCTGAAAACATCGTTCCCGAAGAAAAAAAAATAGAAAATAGAGAAAACTTTAAAAAATTGATCGGCAAATAAATCGAAAATTAAATTTTAAATTTATGCGACAAATAGTTATCGTAGTTGAAATTTATATTGTACAAAACTGATCTATAACTTATAATACTAAAGATCATTAACCCCCACTTATAAATCATTTAGTTTTAATGATCAATCTTTTAGTTGTTCATTTTGTTTGGAGGTGGAATCTAGTTCTCACATTATTCTTCAATGTTGCTTTGCTTATCATTCTTGGTGTTTGATTCTGAGACGATGTCAAATTAGTTGGGTGCTGCCTCCGACTCTGCATGTTTTTTTGGCTATTGGTGTTCTCTGGCAGCTAAGAAATATCGAAAATTATGAAAACTATTTGGTTTATTGTTATATGGGAACTTTGGAAGGCAAGAAATATGAGAATTTTTGAACATGAGATTGTAGGTCATGACAGATCGAGTGGTCTACATTGCTATTGGCAAAATAGTGGCTTTCCACAAAGACTTGCATCCGGGATTCGAATATTCGTGTAATGATGTTTTCCGCAATTTACATTACTTTTGTCATCTTTTATATTTTTTTTCTTTTTCTGAAAAGGTTTTTGCCTTATATTTATTTGTGGTTGAGCTAATCTAATTATCATTTATCAAAAAGAAAATAGTAAATAAATTGTCACTAATTAGCAGCGGAATATTCATCACTATATAGATAGCTAATTTGGTCGCTATTAGTATTACCCATAGAATTTAGCCATTTAGTGACCAAAATTGGCAGTTTTCTAGCAGTAAACGGAACCAAAATTTAATTTCTTATAGTGATTCATGAAATATACAACTAGTTGCATATCAACATATATAATTATATCAAACCAGTTGAACATCATTTCAGCATTCATGAGCATAGATACACGACGTTCTTACAACTATATATTATAATCTAACTCCATTACATGAACATTAAACTCGTCCCTCCCCAGTTATCAAAAAAAAAACATTAAACTCGTCCAAAATTTACGATATCATAAAGGATTATCAAAAAACATTAAATCTCCTATATCAGAAGAATATTGCGAAGATACTTTTCAATCTCCAAATCCAAATGCAAGTTTGCGCCTATGGTTCCGTCATCTTGATGTTGATCGGTACTCGGTGTAAATTGTTGCTCTCCTGATGCAGATAATTCAGACAAGTGACTGTCCTGGTTCTTAAGTGTGCATACAAGAGAATAGATAAACAAGTCATCACATGAAGGAAATGGCTGGATCATGAGCCCTGATTCGGACATTTTTGTCTCTGCAATGTAATTATTTTGCCGATCATAATCCTCCACTGGAAATGATGGCTGCTCCTGAAAATTTGTAGGTATGTTTAGTGAAGTTGAGAGCTCATAGTTTGTGATTTCTGTTTGGTCCAGTGGATTTGGAACATTGGTAGGTGTTTGCACTTTTGGCAATGAATTTGATTTTGTTTTTGTTTTGTTCCTCTCAAGTTTTCTTTTCTTGGTATTCCAGAAATTTTTTATTTCATTGTCTGTTCTTCCGGGCAATCTGGCTGCAATTTCGGACCATCTACATTCAACAGAAAAAGAAAAAAAATGACGGATCATAAGTTTTAATTAGGGACCAGACTTCAAAAACTATAAAGAACGTTCGTGAGTGGAGTTTAATAAGTTAGTCCTAATGAGGTTGCTATGGTTAAGTATATATAAGATTCAACTTATAATATGCTCATAAGGATTGATGACGAGTCAAATGGTATAAACAACAAACTGAACCGCTCCTTTTTTCAATTATCAAAAAAAAATAAAATTGATGACGAATTAGATTTTTTGCGATTACTAAACTATAAACTTTTAGCCTAATCACACAAAAACCCCTCACCTTTAATTTTTTTTTTCAATTCCACTCCGACGTTGAAAATTTGTCAATTTTACCCACTTTTAAATTTTCCGTTTTCAATTGTACCCTAATATTTTAATTTTTGTTAATTTTTTTACTTAAATGATGAAATCATTCAATTAATTAAGTCTAAACATGAAATTAAATTCTTTTTTATTCAAAAAAATACAAATAAGTCCTTTTGTTTTTAAAAACTAACTAAAAACCATAATCAAATTAACACTAATTTAAATTCTTAATTAATTTAACTAAATTTAAATAAATTTTAAAAATATACAATTAATATATACGAGACATGGAGAATGTTTTAAACAAATTTCCAAACGCAAAAGACGTTAATTTAATTTTTCAGGGTACAATTGAAACATAAAAATGCAAAATAGGGTAAAATTGACAAATTTTCAACGTCAGGGTATGATTGAAAAGAGGTTAAAAGGTCGGGTTTTTTTTAAAACATTAGGCCTAAACTTTTTAATGGCTATCATTGTTTTATGTATTATATTTTGGTTACTGATTCATCATTTTTACATTAGCGGGAGATTATTGTATCAATTCAGGTTAGAAAGTACTTGTGTAGCAATAAAAATGGTGTGATTATACAACATGTTGCTATATATACAATTTCTAATCTGGACTGCTATATACTATATAGTAATCTTTCGTTAATGAAAAAAATAGAAATTTATTTGTGAAAGATGATAAACAAAATGATGATAACTACTTTTTAAAAATTCTATAGTTTATCGGCAAAAGATTTTTAAACCATTTATGGCAAATGAATCTCCAAAATAGTTTTTTTTTTTTTTAAAAAAAGTCAAATCCCAATGACGCTGGAGACTAGTTTATTCCAAAAACACCAAATTTGCCAATCATATTGTACCATATTTGAATGTTCCATCTCAACTAACTAAAATATAATAAACAAACAGACATAATCTAGTGAAATTCATTTTTATTTTTATGTTGTTGTTTTGCTTACAAACAAAATATTGGTCTTAGTGGATATAAAGCATATGCATATATACATCTTCTTCAAGCAAAAAAATATATTTACTGGATGTATTACACCTGAAACCAATATTAATCCTTGATATCCTGCTAATTAATTTACTAAGTTGGAAAGCTAAACCTATGAGATCCGCGAGGTTAATCATGGACTGTGTAGTAAGATCAGAGAATATATATGTACATATTAATCTGATAAATAATTTAAACCTATAGTTTTACATGCTAATTAGTTGGAAGCTTTAGTACTGATCTAGACAGTACATAAAACCCTAATTAATTCCAATTAACTCTTTTCCTCAAAAAAATATTCCAATTAACTCAATTAATGTTTTCTTCAAGTAGATGTAATTGATCATTTTCAAAGTACAATTCTGATCATGTCTTAACATGAATCGATTAATAATATATCTCTAGACATATCAGTGAGAGATTATAGTAAGAAATTAATACCTATTCCCTAATATTTCATGCAGTTTGACTATGGTGTCTTCTTCTTCCTCGGTGAAATTTCCATGTCTTATATCTGGTTTCAAGTAATTAAACCATCTAAGCCTGCAGCTCTTCCCTGACCTAAACAAACCTGCAAAAATATCATCCAAAACTCTAATTAATCATAAATATTAAGTATATTTCAACTCTATAAACTCATTTTTTGGCTATTAATTTCTTACCAGCAGCTTTTGACATCTCATTCCAATTCCAAATACCATATCTTTGAATGTAAGAAATTAATTTGTGATCTTCATCAGGACTCCATGTTCCTCTCCTTACACAAATTTGGCCAGACCATGAAGATGAAGCTGATCTCCTCATTATTATCTTTTAATTTCTTCGAAGTTAGATCGATCTTACAAGTTTTCAACATTGAGATACTTTTTTCCTAAGTGGTTCTCTTTTTTATTTATAAAGATACACACACGACAAATCCGCTAATTCTTTATTTATTATACTGTGCATACCCTAGGGTAATTATTACTGAAAATACCTAAACTTTAGTTTTATATCATTTTGGTCAATAAACTTTACTTTGCTTTTTTTTTAGTGATTATAACTTTAGGTTATTTGATCAAGAAGGATTTTCAGTCACTAAAACTGAAAACATTGAAATAAATAGAAGTTTGCTAATCAAAAATCCTTTTTCGTGAAATTAAATTAGAAGTTAGTCATGAAAAACAAATTAGCATCACCAAATTAAAATAAAACAAAAGTTTGATGATTAAATTTATTTAGTTGATAAGATTTTTAAAATTTTAATTGGATGAATACTTTATTTTATTTATTTAATTATTACAGTTTATATTGTAACGGTTTCACCAAATTAATCAAATTTTTAAAATTAATAATTCAATCATCTTATCGATTCTTAATTGAACCAACTGTTTGCTTACTCAGTTAGCTAGAAACATCGGATCTTGTGTGCGTTTGGTTCATCTTTTTGGTGGAGATTTTAACTTTTGTTTTTCAAAAAACTTCATTAAAGCATTTGGTGAAATTTTAAGAGCTTTTTGTAACTCTTTAAACCTTTAACAGTTACTGTTGGAAAAACTCCATTTTGTAGTTTTTTCCCAACAACCGATAGCTGTTTTAATATTTTAATTATTTAAATAAAAAAATTTCTATTAGAATACATCATTTCTTTAGTAGATGAAATTTTTTAATTTTATTTTTAAATACTTAATCATTTATAAAATATATAAAACTATTTTATTTATATTAGAACAAGTAATTAATAATTTTTTAAATAAATCATAAATTTATCAAAACAATTTCACACTATTGTTTGGTTATTATATGACTAAACCAAATTGAATAAGGAATGTTTATTTCAAAGAAAAACCTAAGTATCAGGCTATCAGCTAGCCCTAAAATTAATTTTCATATATATAATATGTGGTGTTAATTTCAAAGGAAAAACATACTTCAAGCACTAAGAATCATTATTTATATATACGTTGTGTTAAAAATCTACTAAAATAGACAATGTCAATTAGTTGGTTTTGATTCTGTAGCAAAAATATAAAAGTAATTAAAGAAGATGGGAATTTGAGGTGATCCACTCCAAAAGAAAGATGAAAATCATTTCATTTCGAAAATTCAAAAATTAAAATTCATAGAATTTGTTCTTTCAATTATAATTGTATATTATTCCAAACAGTAACATACAATCAATGCAAATTATAATTGTTATAAGTAGCTTCAATTAAAAACATCATCCATGAATTAATTTCTGATAAACTAGAAAATATTTTCATGCATTGGAGTAAATGGTATTGTATCTTAATTAAACATAATTATATTTGTTTGCTTCTGAAAAATCTTTCTCTCTCTTCCTCTGAAATCTTTCTAAAATCTTTTTACCTACACTCCATCTACAGTATTTATTGTCTTGAAGATCCCACTTCAGCCTTTACTCTACTTATACTAACCGTTATATCCTCTCTATCCCTTTCTTTATAAGTTCTCTTTGTCTGTTCTTATTCCTTTATACTTTCTCTCACTTTTTCTACTCACTTTTTATCGTTTTCATGGCTCATACAACTAAATTTTCGCAGTCCTCTTCCTCACATGCATCTGCAGATCCAGATCCAGTCATGCATGAGCTTATCAACAGTACCAATAATCTGACTGTCCAAGAGCCTAGACTGCGTCTTCCTCGTAGTTCACCATCAATACCTACTATTCAACACCTGGTGTTAGTGGGTAAATTTCTCCAGAAAAATACCCGCTTTACAGCGACTGCGATCCGTTATCAGGTTGATTCTTACTGGAATGTCCCTGGGAAAGTGGATATTGATAGAGCTGCTGCTGGTCTGTATACTTTTCGTTTTTATCATATGGATGCTTATCAATATGTTCTTCAAGGAAGGCCATGGTTCATTCTTAATCAGCTCATCATCATCAAAGACTGGCCATTACATATTCCCATTAAGCAGATCGATTTCTCAACCTCATGTTTTTGGGTTCAAGTTAGAGGTCTACCGCCGGATCAACTCAATGAAGAGGCGGCAAAGGAAATCGGCCGCCTTTTTCCTCTGTTCCTGGAGGTGGAATTTGATACAACAGCTCCGTTGTGGAGACAACAGGTGTTACGTATTAAGGTGGAGGTGGCTGTCAATGAACCTCTTCCTAAAGGTTTTACAAATCTCTCTGAGGATGATGTGGCATATTGGGTGTCTTTCCGTTATGAACTTCTCCCAGAATTTTGTTTTTTCTGTGGTATATTGGGTCACGTGAATAAAGAATGCTCCATGACAAAAGAGGCCGTGCAAGCAGTCACATCACCTGAAGGACGTCTTCCTTTTGGCCTTTTCCTAAAAGCTGAGATTTTTGATTATGAGTCTCCTTCTCCACCAGCAGCTTTTGGTCCTTCTCACTGGGAACCTGGCCCATCCAGCATGCAGTCTAAGCGCCAAGGTAAGCGCCCTGTTAATCCAGATATGGATATTTGTTTTCCTGTTCTTTGTTCTGGAACTACTACTGCACTTGCTCATCTTGCTGATATGATACCTATGGGCCCTACTTCTATGCCTGCTGAGTTCCACCCAACTATTACTTATCCACCGGTTTCTGTGGCGCCTCCAGTTTTTACTTATGCCACTATTGCCTCTACTGAAGCTCCGGCCATTACTTGCTCTCCACCCACCATGACTTCTTCAATGATGATGGATGATACAGTCTCTAATATGATGCAACTACCACCTCATATCTTTCGTTTACTTTCTCCCGAGTTGCAACAGAAATATATCCATTTCCAATCTCGTGATATTACTTCCTATCAACAGGCAGAGGTTGCTTTGGATTTACTGTATCCTAAAGCTAGTTTTACAGACTCTCTCATGGCTTCTTTTAGTCATCAAGATCGAGCAAACATGGCTATTCTGCTTAAAGAGATTGTCATTACTGAACTTTCTTTACCTCATTCTTTGGATGAGGTGCAACAATGGAACAATTGGCCGCCTTTACCAACTCAGAGTCGTCTCAATGTGAGGACTTGGAAGAAACTAGCTCGTCTGGGAGTCACTGAATCTCCATATGATGATACTACATCTTCTTCAACTGATTCTCATGATGGGAAACGCAAATGGGATCAATTTGTTATTCCCCCTTCAACTGAATTTGCTCCACCCAGGTCCAAGGTTTATATTACTGAAATCCTTTCCCCTATGGCTTCTGTTTCTACTTCCAGACCTTTACTTCCTCAGTTGGATCAGTCTTTGAATGCTTCAGACATGTTAGCATATTTACCATCTGGCCTGTTGGATGAAGGGGATAATGTTTGCAATTTGTCAAGGGATGAGACCAACCCACATTGGTCTCCAGGATTTCCATGAAGATTATCAGTTGGAATTGTCAGGGGTTGGGGAATCCCCTGACAATGAGGTATCTCAAATCTCTTTGTCGAGATTATTCTCCGGATGTTCTTTTTTTGATGGAAACGAAGAATTCAAGCCAGCGTGTCTTCAAACTGGTTCAACCTCTCCGCTTTCCACATCAGTTTTTTCTTGAACCTCAAGGAACTTCTGGTGGCTTTTTGATATTATGGACAGATAACATGCTTGTAAATATTCAGTATGTAGGATCATGTTTTATCATCTGTTCTGTAAAAAGACCTGATGGCTTTTGTTATGATGTTATTTTTTGTCACTTTAGTACTAGTTTTCAGATTAGATTAGTACAGTATCAGGAACTTTTGGCTTTACAACAATGTCTACTTTCAACTCATGTATTTCTTGGTGATTTTAATGACATTGTGGCACCTGCTGACAAATCAGGTGGCCTTCCTTATGTGTATGATGACCATGTTCCTTTTCTATCTTTCATTAATTCTCTTCACCTTTCTGATTTGGGTTTTTTTGGCACAAGATTCACTTGGTCTAATCATCGCCAAAGACCTTTTCATATCCAGGAGCGCTTAGACTGGGGTTTTAGTTCACAAGACTGGCTGTCTACATTCCCTAATACTACAATTACTCATTTGCCTGTTATGGCTTCTGATCACAATCCTTTATTACTTCAAACTCAAGTTTCTCCAATCATCCGCAAGCATAACTTTATTTTTGATCAGAGATGGGCACAACACATGGAAATTAAAGCACTGATAGAAGCTTCTTGGGCCTCTTTTATTCCAGGTTCTCCAATGTTTAGTGTTTATTCACGACTGAAATTCATTCGCCATCAACTAGTCCATTGGAGAAGTAATCAGTCTCTTAATGCATCCAAGCAAATTTATATTCTTCGAGAGCAAATATTGGCGGCTACCAATTCTACATCCTCTATTCCAAACTGGAATTATATTCATGACTTGGAATCTCAATTATTACAGGCCTACAAAGCTGAAGAATTACATTGGGCTCAAAAATCCAGACAATCGTGGCTTCGCTGTGGGGATCAGAATACAAAGTTTTTTCACTCAAAGACTAAACAAAGGCGTTCTTCTAATGCTATTTACAACCTACAAAATGACAATCAGATTTGGTTATCAACTCCACAGGATATTTCTACTCATATTCTGGATTATTTTCAACTGTTATTTACTACTTCAGCACCTTCTCTTGCTCATCATTCCATGGCTGGTTTTCCTAGTAAAGTTTCTACACCTATGAATAATATTCTTATTAAGCCAATTACATCTTCTGAGGTTAAAACTGCTCTTTGGGGAATCAATCCAAATAAAGCTCCTGGTCCTGATGGTTTGACTAGTTTCTTTTTTCAAACTTACTGGGATATCCTTCACAAGGACATTACTGCATCTATTCAGCAGTTTTTTAGTGGAGGTAAACTACTTAAGTCTTTTAATCATACTATACTCTCTTTGATTCCTAAGGTGCATAGTCCTAGTACTGTTAAGGATCTACGTCCTATAAGTCTTTGCTCAGTTTATTACAAGATTATCTCTAAGATCCTTACTACTAGGTTACAATCCATCTTACCGCAGATTTTAGACCCTTTTCAGAATGCTTTTGTTAAAGGTCGCTCTATTTCAGATAATATCTTAATTGTCCATGAAGTACTCCATTTCTTAAAGCAGAAGACAACTGGAATGCATGGTTCTTTAGCCCTCAAATTAGATATTAGTAAAGCCTATGATAGGCTGGAATGGGGTTATATTGAGTATATGCTCAGAGCCTGGGGTTTTCATGAATTATTTGTTTCATGGGTTATGGAATGTATTTCGACAGTTACTTATTCTATTCAAATCAATGGTCAACTTCATGGCTACTTTCATCCTTCCAGAGGCATTAGACAGGGTGACCCTTTATCACCTTTAATTTTTGTTTTATGTGCTGAAGGACTCTCTCATATGATTAAGCAGGCTTCACACTTGAACAGATTTACTGGTATCAGAATGAATAATTATGGCCCTACTTTAACTCATCTTTTCTTTGCTGATGATTCTATCCTTTTTACTGCTGCCACTGATTCTCAAATTGCTGTTATTCTGGATATTCTACATGATTATGCTGCTTTTAGTGGTCAACTCATCAACTATGATAAATCTGCCATTTTCTTTAGCAACAATGTTCCTAATTTCTGGCGAAACCATTTTGCTACAAGATTAGGAGTTCAACAAAGGGGCTTTGAAGGTACTTATTTGGGCATCCCTTCTTGTATACTGCCTTCTAAAAATGCTACTTTTGCTCCTTTACTTTCCAAGATTACTTCTAAGCTTCATGGTTGGAAAGAACAATTTTTATCCATGAGTGGTAAGGAAGTGTTGCTTAAAGCTATTATTGAGGCTATACCTGTCTATACAATGATGTGTTTTAAGCTGCCAGTTTCTTTCTGCCATCGAGTTAATAGTCTGAGCTCTCAATTTTGGTGGGGGCAATTACAAGAGGAACACAAATATCACTGGGTTTCATGGGACAGAATGTGTCACAGCAAATCTATTGGGGGATTAGGCTTTAAAGATCTAGTTGCTTTCAATCAGGCTTTATTAGCCAAACAGGTTTGGCGTTTGCTTCAGGATCCATCCTCCTTGGTTTTTCAAGTATATAAATCCAGATACTTTCCATTTGGTGATTTTTTTCATAGTCCTATTGGTAGACATCCTTCTTGGGGATGGAGGAGTTTGAAGTTTGGATCTTTGCTTTTACAACAAGGTCTCCGTTGGCAGGTTAATTCTGGTTCAAGCATTCGTTGCCTCACTGATCCATGGTTGCCTTCATCTTTTCCTTTTGTTCCTCGTCTCAAGCCAGGGGTTCTTACAATTTCAGTACCTGTTTTTGTTGCTGACCTGATGCATATTGATCACAAGACTTGGAACTTTCCTTTAGTGTGCTCTTTATTTGTTCCTGAGGATGCTCGGTTGATTTTATCTTTGCCTCTTACTTTATTTCCTCAACCGGATAGACTTATTTGGCACCAGCATCAACATGGCACGTATACAGTCAAATCAGGTTACCACTTTCTTTATAATCAACTTCATCCAGTGTCTCATATTCCAGGGTTCTCATCTAGTGATTGGAAGTTTTTATGGCATTTATCTATTCCTCCTAAAATTCGTATGTTTGTTTGGAGATGTTTACACAATGCTATACCTACTGGGGAGTTGTTATTACAACGATTCCAAGTTACATCAGTTTGCCCTCATTGTTCAGAACCGGAGAGTTTAATCCACCTGCTGTTTTCATGCCCTTTTGTCCAGCAAATTTGGTATGTCTCAAATCTGGCTCTTCGTACTGATTTTTTGCCATTAGCTTCCTTTCCTCAATTATGGCTGTATATTTCTACCCAAATGTATGCAATGCAGCCTTCCTTGGATTCTTTCACTCTTTTTTGTTTCCTATTATGGTATATATGGAAAACTAGAAATGCTGCAATTTTTCGAAAGGAATACATATCTATTGCAGATACTGTATCTTTGGCAACCCAGGCTTGGACAGAGTTTTTGGATATTACTGACTCAACCACTGTTTCAGATCTCCCTAATCATATTCCAGGTCCTCCTCCTATCAATACTATTCCTCCGGATTGTCTTTTTATTACAGTGGATGCTGCTACTGATAAGGGCCGTCAGTTTGGTGTTATTGCTTCAGTTGCTAGAAATTCTGCTGGTTTAGTTGTATCTCAGTTTACTTCAGTTTTTAGATCGATTTGGGATCCTGGAATTCTTGAGTTTTTAGCTGTCCGAGAGGCTCTAAACTGGGCAATTTCTAATAACTGGTCTT